>NW_027063067.1:28523-51484 GCF_032884065.1 Artemia franciscana
ATTACCCTCGAAAACTAAAACTTTTGACATAGGAAAAGAGCCTTTAATCACATTCGTTACCATTTGCAATTATAAAATTGTCTAATATCTTCATTTTTTCAACATACGTAGCTATTACCCTCGAAAACTAAAACTTTTGAAATAGGAAAAGAGCCTTTAAGCACTTTCTTTACCATTTGCAATCATAAATAGTCTAATATCTTCATTTTTTCCAACATACGTAGCTATTACCCTCGAAAACTAAAACTTTTGACATAGGAAAAGAGCCTTTAATCACATTCTTTACCATGTGCAATCATAAAATAGTCTAATATCTTCATTATTTCAACATACGTAGCTATTACCCTCGAAAACTAAAACTTTTGATATAGTAAAAGAGCCTTTAATCACATTCGTTACCTTTTGCAATTATAAAATAGTCTAATATCTTCATTTTTTCAACATACGTAGCTATTACCCTCGAAAACTAAAACTTTTGACATAGGAAAAGAGCCTTTAATCACATTTGTTACCATTTGCAATTATAAAATAGTCTAATATCTTTATTTTTTCAACATACGTAGCTATTACCCTCGAAAACTAAAACTTTTGACATAGGAAAAGAGCCTTTAATCACATTCTTTACCATTTGCAATCATAAAATAGTCTAATATCTTCATTTGTTCAACATATGTAGCTATTACACTCGAAAACTAAAACTTTGACATAGGAAAAGAGCCTTTAATCACATTCTTTACCATGTGCAATCATAAAATAGTCTAATATCTTCATTTTTCGAACATACGTAGCTATTACCCTCGAAAACTAAAACTTTTGACATAGGAAAAGAGCCTTTAATCACATTCGTTACCATTTGCAATTATAAAATTGTCTAATATCTTCATTTTTTCAACATACGTAGCTCTTACCCTCGAAAACTAAAACTTTTGAAATAGGAAAAGAGCCTTTAATCACATTCTTTACCATGTGCAATCATAAAATAGTCTAATATCTTCATTTTTTCAACATACGTAGCTATTACCCTCAAAAACTAAAACTTTTGATATAGTAAAAGAGCCTTTAATCACATTCGTTACCATTTGCAATTATAAAATAGTCTAATATCTTCATTTTTTCAACATACGTAGCTATTACCCTCGAAAACTAAAACTTTTGACATAGGAAAAGAGCCTTTAATCACATTCGTTACCATTTGCAATTATAAAATAGTCTAATATCTTCATTTTTTCAACATACGTAGCTATTACCCTCGAAAACTAAAACTTTTGACATAGGAAAAGAGCCTTTAATCACATTCTTTACCATTTGCAATCATAAAATAGTCTAATATCTTCATTTGTTCAACATACGTAGCTATTACCCTTGAAAACTAAAACTTTTGACATAGGAAAAGAGCCTTTAATCACATTCTTTACCATGTGCAATCATAAAATAGTCTAATATCTTCATTTTTCCATCATATGTAGCTAATACCCTCGAAAATGAAAACTTTTGAAATAGGAAAAGAGCCTTTAATCACATTCTTTACCATTTGCATTCATAAAATAGTCTAATATCTTCATTTTTCCAACATACGTAGCTAAAACCCTCGAAAACTAAAACTTTTGACATAGGAAAAGAGCCTTTAATCACATTCGTTACCATTTGCAATTATAAAATAGTCTAATATCTTCATTTTTTCAACATACGTAGCGATTACCCTCGAAAACTAAACTTTTGACATAGGAAAAGAGCCTTTAATCACATTCTTTACCATTTGCAATCATAAAATAGTCTAATATCTTCATTTTTTCAACATACGTAGCTATTACCCTCGAAAACTAAAACTTTTGACATAGGAAAAGAGCCTTTAATCACATTCTTTACCATTTGCAATCATAAAATAGTCTAATATCTTCATTTTTCCAACATACGTAGCTATTACCCTCGAAAACTAAAACTTTTGAAATAGGAAAAGAGCCTTTAATCACATTCTTTACCATGTGCAATTATAAAATAGTCTAATATCTTCATTTTTTCAACATACGTAGCTATTACCCTCGAAAACTAAAACTTTTGACATAGGAAAAGAGCCTTTAATCACATTCTTTACCATTTGCAATCATAAAATAGTCTAATATCTTCATTTTTCCAACATACGTAGCTATTACCCTCGAAAACTAAAACTTTTGACATAGGAAAAGAGTCTTTAATCACATTCTTTACCATGTGCAATCATAAAATAGTCTAATATCTTCATTTTTCCAACATACGTAGCTATTACCCTCGAAAACGAAAACTTTTAGATAGGAAAAGAGCCTTTAATCACATTCTTTACCATGTGCAATCATAAAATAGTCTAATATCTTCATTTTTCCAACATACGTAGCTATTACCCTCGAAAACTTAAACTTTTGAAATAGGAAAAGAGCCTTTAATCACATTCTTTACCATGTGCAATCATAAAATAGTCTAATATCTTCATTTTTTCAACATACGTAGCTATTACCCTCGAAAACTAAAACTTTTGACATAGGAAAAGAACCTTTAATCACATTCTTTACCATGTGCAATCATAAAATAGTCTAATATCTTCATTTTTCCAACATACGTAGCTATTACCCTCGAAAACTAAAACTTTTGCCATAGGAAAAGAGCCTTTAAGCACTTTCTTTACCATGTGCAATCATAAAATAGTCTAATATCTTCATTTTTCCAGCATACGTAGCTATTACCCTCGAAAACTAAAACTTTTGACATAGGAAAAGAGCCTTTAATCACATTCTTTACCATGTGCAATCATAAAATAGTCTAATATCTTCATTTTTCCAACATACGTAGCTAAAACCCTCGAAAACTAAAACTTTTGACATAGGAAAAGAGCCTTTAATCACATTCGTTACCATTTGCAATTATAAAATAGTCTAATATCTTCATTTTTTCAACATACGTAGCGATTACCCTCGAAAACTAAAACTTTTGACATAGGAAAAGAGCCTTTAATCACATTCTTTACCATTTGCAATCATAAAATAGTCTAATATCTTCATTTTTTCAACATACGTAGCTATTACCCTCGAAAACTAAAACTTTTGACATAGGAAAAGAGCCTTTAATCACATTCTTTACCATTTGCAATCATAAAATAGTCTAATATCTTCATTTTTCCAACATACGTAGCTATTACCCTCGAAAACTAAAACTTTTGAAATAGGAAAAGAGCCTTTAATCACATTCTTTACCATGTGCAATATAAAATAGTCTAATATCTTCATTTTTTCAACATACGTAGCTATTACCCTCGAAAACGAAAACTTTGAAATAGGAAAAGAGCCTTTAATCACATTCTTTACCATGTGCAATCATAAAATAGTCTAATATCTTCATTTTTCCAACATACGTAGCTATTACCCTCGAAAACTTAAACTTTTGAAATAGGAAAAGAGCCTTTAATCACATTCTTTACCATGTGCAATCATAAAATAGTCTAATATCTTCATTTTTTCAACATACGTAGCTATTACCCTCGAAAACTAAAACTTTTGACATAGGAAAAGAGCCTTTAATCACATGTTTTACCATGTGCAATCATAAAATAGTCTAATATCTTCATTTTTCCAACATACGTAGCTATTACCCTCGAAAACTAAAACTTTTGCCATAGAAAAAGAGCCTTTAAGCACATTCTTTACCATGTGCAATCACAAAATAGTCTAATATCTTCATTTTTTCAACATACGTAGCTATTACCCTCGAAAACTAAACTTTTGAAATAGGAAAAGAGCCTTTAATCACATTCTTTACCATTTGCAATCATAAAATAGTCTAATATCTTCATTTTTTCAACATATGTAGCTATTACCCTCGAAAACTAAAACTTTTGACATAGGAAAAGAGCCTTTAATCACATTCTTTACCATTTGCAATCATAAAATAGTCTAATATCTTCATTTTTTCAACATACGTAGCTATTACCCTCGAAAACTAAAACTTTTGACATAGGAAAAGAGCCTTTAATCACATTCTTTACGATGTGCAATCATAAAATAGTCTAATATCTTCATTTTTTTAACATACGTAGCTATTAACCTCGAAAACTAAAACTTTTGACATAGGAAAAGAGCCTTTAATCACATTCTTTACCATTTGCAATCATAAAATAGTCTAATATCTTCATTTTTCCAACATATGTAGCTATTACCCTCGAAAACTAAAACTTTTGACTTAGGAAAAGAGCCTTTAATCACATTCTTTACCATGTGCAATCATAAAATAGTCTAATATCTTCATTTTTCCAACATACGTAGCTATTACCCTCGAAAACTAAAACTTTTGCCATAGGAAAAGAGCCTTTAAGCACATTCTTTACCATGTGCAATCATAAAATAGTCTAATATCTTCATTTTTCCAACATACGTAGCTATTACCCTCGAAAACTAAAACTTTTGACATAGGAAAAGAGCCTTTAATCACATTCTTTACCATTTGCAATCATAAAATAGTCTAATATCTTCATTTTTTCAACATACTTAGCTATTACCCTCGAAAACTAAAACTTTTGAAATAGGAAAAGAGCCTTTAAGCACTTTCTTTACCATTTGCAATTATAAAATAGTCTAATATCTTCATTTTTTCAACATACGTAGCTATTACCCTCGAAAACTAACACTTTTGACATAGGAAAAGAGCCTTTAATCACATTCTTTACCATTTGCAATCATAAAATAGTCTAATATCTTCATTTTTTCAACATACGTAGCTATTACGCTCGAAAACGAAAACTTTTGAAATAGGAAAAGAGCCTTTAATCACATTCTTTACCATTTGCAATCATAAAATAGTCTAATATCTTCATTTTTTCAACATACGTAGCTATTACCCTCGAAAACTAAAACTTTTGAAATAGGAAAAGAGCCTTTAAGCACATTCTTTACCATGTGCAATCATAAAATAGTCTAATATCTTCATTTTTCCAACATACGTAGCTATTACCCTCGAAAACTAAAACTTTTGAAATAGGAAAAGAGCCTTTAATCACATTCTTTACCATTTACAATCATAAAATAGTCTAATATCTTCATTTTTTCAACATACGTAGCTATTACCCTCGAAAACTAAAACTTTTGAAATAGGAAAAGAGCCTTTAAGCACTTTCTTTACCATTTGCAATTATAAAATAGTCTAATATCTTCATTTTTTCAACATACGTAGCTATTACCCTCGAAAACTAAAACTTTTGACGTAGGAAAAGAGCCTTTAATCACATTCTTTACCATGTGCAATTATAAAATAGTCTAATATCTTCATTTTTTCAACATACGTAGCTATTACCCTCGAAAACCTAAACTTTTGACATAGGAAAAGAGCCTTTAATCACATTCTTTACCATGTGCAATTATAAAATAGTCTAATATGTTCATTTTTTCAACATACGTAGCTATTACCCTCGAAAACGAAAACTTTTGCCATAGGAAAAGAGCCTTTAACACATTCTTTACCATGTGCAATCATAAAATAGTCTAATATCTTCATTTTTCCAACATACGTAGCTATTACCCTCGAAAACTAAAACTTTTGACATAGGAAAAGAGCCTTTAAGCACATTCTTTACCATGTGCAATCATAAAATAGTCTAATATCTTCATTTTTCCAACATACGTAGCTATTACCCTCGAAAAATAAAACTTTTGACATAGGAAAAGAGCCTTTAATCACATTCTTTACCATTTGCAATTATAAAATAGTCTAATATCTTCATTTTTTCAACATACGTAGCTATTACCCTCGAAAACTAAAACTTTTGACATAGGAAAAGAGCCTTTAATCACATTCGTTACCATTTGCAATTATAAAATAGTCTAATATCTTCATTTTTTCAACATACGTAGCTATTACCCTCGAAAACTAAAACTTTTGACATAGGAAAAGAGCCTTTAATCACATTCTTTACCATGTGCAATCATAAAATATTCTAATATCTTCATTTTTCCAACATAGGTAGCTATTACCCTCGAAAACTAAAACTTTTGACATAGGAAAACAGCCTTTAATCACATTCTTTACCATGTGCAATCATAAAATAGTCTAATATCTTCATTTTTCCAACATAAGTAGCTATTACCCTCGAAAACGAAAACTTTTGAAATAGGAAAAGAGCCTTTAATCACATTCTTTACCATTTGCAATCATAAAATAGTCTAATATCTTCATTTTTCGAACATACGTAGCTATTACCCTCGAAAACTAAAACTTTTGACATAGGAAAAGAGCCTTTAATCACATTCTTTACCATTTGCAATCATAAAATAGTCTAATATCTTCATTTTTCATCATACGTAGCTATTACCCTCGAAAACTAAAACTTTTGACATAGGAAAAGAGCCTTTAATCACATTCTTTACCATGTGCAATCATAAAATAGTCTAATATCTTCATTTTTCCAACATACGTAGCTATTACCCTCGAAAACGAAAACTTTTGAAATAGGAAAAGAGCCTTTAATCACATTCTTTACCATTTGCAATCATAAAATAGTCTAATATCTTCATTTTTCCAACATACGTAGCTATTACCCTCGAAAACTAAAACTTTTGACATAGGAAAAGAGCCTTTAAGCACATTCTTTACCATGTGCAATCATAAAATAGTCTAATATCTTCATTTTTCCAACATACGTAGCTATTACCCTCGAAAAATAAAACTTTTGACATAGGAAAAGAGCCTTTAATCACATTCTTTACCATTTGCAATTATAAAATAGTCTAATATCTTCATTTTTTCCACATACGTAGCTATTACCCTCGAAAACTAAAACTTTTGACATAGGAAAAGAGCCTTTAATCACATTCGTTACCATTTGCAATTATAAAATAGTCTAATATCTTCATTTTTTCAACATACGTAGCTATTACCCTCGAAAACTAAAACTTTTGACATAGGAAAAGAGCCTTTAATCACATTCTTTACCATGTGCAATCATAAAATATTCTAATATCTTCATTTTTCCAACATACGTAGCTATTACCCTCGAAAACTAAAACTTTTGACATAGGAAAACAGCCTTTAATCACATTCTTTACCATGTGCAATCATAAAATAGTCTAATATCTTCATTTTTCCAACATACGTAGCTATTACCCTCGAAAACGAAAACTTTTGAAATAGGAAAAGAGCCTTTAATCACATTCTTTACCATTTGCAATCATAAAATAGTCTAATATCTTCATTTTTCGAACATACGTAGCTATTACCCTCGAAAACTAAAACTTTTGACATAGGAAAAGAGCCTTTAATCACATTCTTTACCATTTGCAATCATAAAATAGTCTAATATCTTCATTTTTTCATCATACGTAGCTATTACCCTCGAAAACTAAAACTTTTGACATAGGAAAGAGCCTTTAATCACATTCTTTACCATGTGCAATCATAAAATAGTCTAATATCTTCATTTTTCCAACATACGTAGCTATTACCCTCGAAAACGAAAACTTTTGAAATAGGAAAAGAGCCTTTAATCACATTCTTTACCATTTGCAATCATAAAATAGTCTAATATCTTCATTTTTCCAACATACGTAGCTATTACCGTCAAAAACTTAAACTTTTGAAATAGGAAAAGAGCCTTTAATCACATTCTTTACCATGTGCAATCATAAAATAGTCTAATATCTTCATTTTTTCAACATACGTAGCTATTACGTATTAGCTATTAAAACTAAAACTTTTGACATAGGAAAAGAGCCTTTAATCACATTCGTTACCATTTGCAATTATAAAATAGTCTAATATCTTCATTTTTTCAACATACGTAGATATTACCCTCGAAAACTAAAACTTTTGACATAGGAAAAGAGCCTTTAATCACATTCTTTACCATTTGCAATCATAAAATAGTCTAATATCTTCATTTTTTCAACATACGTAGCTATTACCCTCGAAAACTAAAACTTTTGACATGGGAAAAGAGCCTTTAATCACATTCTTTACCATTTGCAATCATAAAATAGTCTAATATCTTCATTTTTCCAACATACGTAGCTATTACCCTCGAAAACTAAAACTTTTGACATAGGAAAACAGCCTTTAATCACATTCGTTACCATTTGCAATTATAAAATAGTCTAATATCTTCATTTTTTCAACATACGTTGCTATTACCCTCGAAAACTAAAACTTTTGACATAGGAAAAGAGCCTTTAATCACATTCGTTACCATTTGCAATCATAAAATAGTCTAATATCTTCATTTTTCCAACATATGTAGCTATTACCCTCGAAAACTAAAACTTTTGACTTAGGAAAAGAGCCTTTAATCACATTCTTTACCATGTGCAATCATAAAATAGTCTAATATCTTCATTTTTCCAACATACGTAGCTATTACCCTCGAAAACTAAAACTTTTGCCATAGGAAAAGAGCCTTTAAGCACATTCTTTACCATGTGCAATCATAAAATAGTCTAATATCTTCATTTTTCCAACATACATAGCTATTACCCTCGAAAACTAAAACTTTTGACATAGGAAAAGAGCCTTTAATCACATTCTTTACCATTTGCAATCATAAAATAGTCTAATATCTTCATTTTTTCAACATACTTAGCTATTACCCTCGAAAACTAAAACTTTTGAAATAGGAAAAGAGCCTTTAAGCACTTTCTTTACCATTTGCAATTATAAAATAGTCTAATATCTTCATTTTTTCAACATACGTAGCTATTACCCTCGAAAACTAACACTTTTGACATAGGAAAAGAGCCTTTAATCACATTCTTTACCATTTGCAATCATAAAATAGTCTAATATCTTCATTTTTTCAACATACGTAGCTATTACGCTCGAAAACGAAAACTTTTGAAATAGGAAAAGAGCCTTTAATCACATTCTTTACCATTTGCAATCATAAAATAGTCTAATATCTTCATTTTTTCAACATACGTAGCTATTACCCTCAAAAACTAAAACTTTTGAAATAGGAAAAGAGCCTTTAAGCACATTCTTTACCATGTGCAATCATAAAATAGTCTAATATCTTCATTTTTCCAACATACGTAGCTATTACCCTCGAAAACTAAAACTTTTGAAATAGGAAAAGAGCCTTTAATCACATTCTTTACCATTTACAATCATAAAATAGTCTAATATCTTCATTTTTTCAACATACGTAGCTATTACCCTCGAAAACTAAAACTTTTGAAATAGGAAAAGAGCCTTTAAGCACTTTCTTTACCATTTGCAATTATAAAATAGTCTAATATCTTCATTTTTTCAACATACGTAGCTATTACCCTCGAAAACTAAAACTTTTGACGTAGGAAAAGAGCCTTTAATCACATTCTTTACCATGTGCAATTATAAAATAGTCTAATATCTTCATTTTTTCAACATACGTAGCTATTACCCTCGAAAACCTAAACTTTTGACATAGGAAAAGAGCCTTTAATCACATTCTTTACCATGTGCAATTATAAAATAGTCTAATATGTTCATTTTTTCAACATACGTAGCTATTACCCTCGAAAACGAAAACTTTTGCCATAGGAAAAGAGCCTTTAAATACATTCTTTACCATGTGCAATCATAAAATAGTCTAATATCTTCATTTTTCCAACATACGTAGCTATTACCCTCGAAAACTAAAACTTTTGACATAGGAAAAGAGCCTTTAATCACATTCTTTACCATGTGCAATCATAAAATATTCTAATATCTTCATTTTTCCAACATACGTAGCTATTACCCTCGAAAACTAAAACTTTTGACATAGGAAAAGAGCCTTTAATCACATTCTTTACCATGTGCAATCATAAAATAGTCTAATATCTTCATTTTTCCAACATACGTAGCTATTACCCTCGAAAACGAAAACTTTTGAAATAGGAAAAGAGCCTTTAATCACATTCTTTACCATTTGCAATCATAAAATAGTCTAATATCTTCATTTTTCGAACATGCGTAGCTATTACCCTCGAAAACTAAAACTTTTGACATAGGAAAAGAGCCTTTAATCACATTCTTTACCATTTGCAATCATAAAATAGTCTAATATCTTCATTTTTTCATCATACGTAGCTATTACCCTCGAAAACTAAAACTTTTGACATAGGAAAAGAGCCTTTAATCACATTCTTTACCATGTGCAATCATAAAATAGTCTAATATCTTCATTTTTCCAACATACGTAGCTATTACCCTCGAAAACTAAAACTTTTGACATAGGAAAACAGCCTTTAATCACATTCGTTACCATTTGCAATTATAAAATAGTCTAATATCTTCATTTTTTCAACATACGTAGCTATTACCCTCGAAAACTAAAACTTTTGACATAGGAAAAGAGCCTTTAATCACATTCTTTACCATTTGCAATCATAAAATAGTCTAATATCTTCATTTTTCCAACATACGTAGCTATTACCCTCGAAAACTTAAACTTTTGAAATAGGAAAAGAGCCTTTAATCACATTCTTTACCATGTGCAATCATAAAATAGTCTAATATCTTCATTTTTTCAACATACATAGCTATTACGTATTAGCTATTAAAACTAAAACTTTTGACATAGGAAAAGAGCCTTTAATCACATTCGTTACCATTTGCAATTATAAAATAGTCTAATATCTTCATTTTTTCAACATACTTAGCTATTACCCTCGAAAACTAAAACTTTTGACATAGGAAAAGAGCCTTTAATCACATTCGTTACCATTTGCAATCATAAAATAGTCTAATATCTTCATTTTTTCAACATACGTAGCTATTACCCTCGAAAACTAAAACTTTTGACATTAAAAGAGCCTTTAATCACATTCTTTACCATTTGCAATCATAAAATAGTCTAATATCTTCATTTTTTCAACATACGTAGCTATTACCCTCGAAAACTAAAACTTTTGACATAGGAAAAGAGCCTTTAATCACATTCTTTACCATGTGCAATCATAAAATAGTCTAATATCTTCATTTTTCCAACATACGTAGCTATTACCCTCGAAAACTTAAACTTTTGAAATAGGAAAAGAGCCTTTAATCACATTCTTTACCATGTGCAATCATAAAATAGTCTAATATCTTCATTTTTTCAACATACGTAGCTATTACCCTCGAAAACTAAAACTTTTGACATAGGAAAAGAGCCTTTAATCACATTCTTTACCATGTGCAATCATAAAATAGTCTAATATCTTCATTTTTCCAACATACGTAGCTATTACCCTCGAAAACTAAAACTTTTGCCATAGGAAAAGAGCCTTTAAGCACATTCTTTTCCATGTGCAATCACAAAATAGTCTAATATCTTCATTTTTCCAACATACGTAGCTATTACCCTCAAAAACTAAAACTTTTGACATAGGAAAAGAGCCTTTAATCACATTCCTTACCATTTGCAATTATAAAATAGTCTAATATCTTCATTTTTTCAACATACGTAGCTATTACCCTCGAAAACTAAACTTTTGAAATAGGAAAAGAGCCTTTAATCACATTCTTTACCATTTGCAATCATAAAATAGTCTAATATCTTCATTTTTTCAACATACGTAGCTATTACCCTCGAAAACTAAAACTTTTGACATAGGAAAAGAGCCTTTAATCACATTCTTTACCATTTGCAATCATAAAATAGTCTAATATCTTCATTTTTTCAACATACGTAGCTATTACCCTCGAAAACTAAAACTTTTGACATAGGAAAAGAGCCTTTAATCACATTCTTTACCATATGCAATCATAAAATAGTCTAATATCTTCATTTTTTTAACATACGTAGCTATTAACCTCGAAAACTAAAACTTTTGACATAGGAAAAGAGCCTTTAATCACATTCTTTACCATTTGCAATCATAAAATAGTCTAATATCTTCATTTTTTCAACATACGTAGCTATTACCCTCGAAAACTAAAACTTTTGACATAGGAAAAGAGCCTTTAATCACATTCTTTACCATGTGCAATCATAAAATAGTCTAATATCTTCATTTTTCCAACATACGTAGCTATTACCCTCGAAAACGAAAACTTTTGAAATAGGAAAAGAGCCTTTAATCACATTCTTTACCATTTGCAATCATAAAATAGTCTAATATCTTCATTTTTTCAACATACGTAGCTATTACCCTCGAAAACTAAAACTTTTAACATAGGAAAAGAGCCTTTAATCACATTCTTTACCATTTGCAATCATAAAATAGTCTAATATCTTCATTTTTCCAGCTTACGTAGCAATTACCCTCGAAAACTAAAACTTTTGACATAGGAAAAGAGCCTTTAATCACATTCTTTACCATGTGCAATTATAAAATAGTCTAATATCTTCATTTTTTCAACATACGTAGCTATTACCCTCGAAAACTAAAACTTTTGCCATAGGAAAAGAGCCTTTAATCACATTCGTTACCATTTGCAATTATAAAATAGTCTAATATCTTCATTTTTTCAACATACGTAGCTATTACCCTCGAAAACTAAAACTTTTGACATAGGAAAAGAGCCTTTAATCACATTCTTTACCATTTGCAATCATAAAATAGTCTAATATCTTCATTTTTTCAACATATGTAGCTATTACCCTCGAAAACTAAAACTTTTGACATAGGAAAAGAGCCTTTAATCACATTCTTTACCATGTGCAATCATAAAATAGTCTAATATCTTCATTTTTCCAACATACGTAGCTATTACCCTCGAAAACGAAAACTTTTGAAATAGGAAAAGAGCCTTTAATCACATTCTTTACCATTTGCAATCATAAAATAGTCTAATATTTTCATTTTTTCAACATACGTAGCTATTACCCTCGAAAACTAAAACTTTTGACATAGGAAAAGAGCCTTTAATCACATTCTTTACCATTTGCAATCATAAAATAGTCTAATATCTTCATTTTTCCAGCACACGTAGCTATTACCCTCGAAAACTAAAACTTTTGACATAGGAAAAGAGCCTTTAATCACATTCTTTACCATGTGCAATTATAAAATAGTCTAATATCTTCATTTTTTCAACATACGTAGCTATTACCCTCGAAAACTAAAACTTTTGCCATAGGAAAAGAACCTTTAATCACATTCGTTACCATTTGCAATTATAAAATAGTCTAATATCTTCATTTTTTCAACATACGTAGCTATTACCCTCGAAAACGAAAACTTTTGAAATAGGAAAAGAGCCTTTAATCACATTCTTTACCATTTGCAATCATAAAATAGTCTAATATCTTCATTTTTTCAACATACGTAGCTATTACCCCGAAAACTAAAACTTTTGAAATAGGAAAAGAGCCTTTAAGCACATTCTTTACCATGTGCAATCATAAAATAGTCTAATATCTTCATTTTTCCAACATACGTAGCTATTACCCTCGAAAACTAAAACTTTTGAAATAGGAAAAGAGCCTTTAATCACATTCTTTACCATTTACAATCATAAAATAGTCTAATATCTTCATTTTTTCAACATACGTAGCTATTACCCTCGAAAACTAAAACTTTTGAAATAGGAAAAGAGCCTTTAAGCACTTTCTTTACCATTTGCAATTATAAAATAGTCTAATATCTTCATTTTTTCAACATACGTAGCTATTACCCTCGAAAACTAAAACTTTTGACGTAGGAAAAGAGCCTTTAATCACATTCTTTACCATGTGCAATTATAAAATAGTCTAATATCTTCATTTTTTCAACATACGTAGCTATTACCCTCGAAAACCTAAACTTTTGACATAGGAAAAGAGCCTTTAATCACATTCTTTACCATGTGCAATTATAAAATAGTCTAATATGTTCATTTTTTCAACATACGTAGCTATTACCCTCGAAAACGAAAACTTTTGCCATAGGAAAAGAGCCTTTAAATACATTCTTTACCATGTGCAATCATAAAATAGTCTAATATCTTCATTTTTCCAACATACGTAGCTATTACCCTCGAAAACTAAAACTTTTGACATAGGAAAAGAGCCTTTAAGCACATTCTTTACCATGTGCAATCATAAAATAGTCTAATATCTTCATTTTTCCAACATACGTAGCTATTACCCTCGAAAAATAAAACTTTTGACATAGGAAAAGAGCCTTTAATCACATTCTTTACCATTTGCAATTATAAAATAGTCTAATATCTTCATTTTTTCAACATACGTAGCTATTACCCTCGAAAACTAAAACTTTTGACATAGGAAAAGAGCCTTTAATCACATTCGTTACCATTTGCAATTATAAAATAGTCTAATATCTTCATTTTTTCAACATACGTAGCTATTACCCTCGAAAACTAAAACTTTTGACATAGGAAAAGAGCCTTTAATCACATTCTTTACCATGTGCAATCATAAAATATTCTAATATCTTCATTTTTCCAACATACGTAGCTATTACCCTCGAAAACTAAAACTTTTGACATAGGAAAAGAGCCTTTAATCACATTCTTTACCATGTGCAATCATAAAATAGTCTAATATCTTCATTTTTCCAACATACGTAGCTATTACCCTCGAAAACGAAAACTTTTGAAATAGGAAAAGAGCCTTTAATCACATTCTTTACCATTTGCAATCATAAAATAGTCTAATATCTTCATTTTTCGAACATACGTAGCTATTACCCTCGAAAACTAAAACTTTTGACATAGGAAAAGAGCCTTTAATCACATTCTTTACCATTTGCAATCATAAAATAGTCTAATATCTTCATTTTTTCATCATACGTAGCTATTACCCTCGAAAACTAAAACTTTTGACATAGGAAAAGAGCCTTTAATCACATTCTTTACCATGTGCAATCATAAAATAGTCTAATATCTTCATTTTTCCAACATACGTAGCTATTACCCTCGAAAACGAAAACTTTTGAAATAGGAAAAGAGCCTTTAATCACATTCTTTACCATTTGCAATCATAAAATAGTCTAATATCTTCATTTTTTCAACATACATAGCTATTACCCTCGAAAACTAAAATTTTGAAATAGGAAAAGAGCCTTTAATCACATTCTTTACCATTTGCAATCATAAAATAGTCTAATATCTTCATTTTTTCAACATACGTAGCTATTACCCTCGAAAACTAAACTTTTGACATAGGAAAAGAGCCTTTAATCACATTCTTTACCATTTGCAATCATAAAATAGTCTAATATCTTCATTTTTTCAACATACGTAGCTATTACGTCGAAAACTAAAACTTTTGACATAGGAAAAGAGCCTTTAATCACATTCGTTACCATTTGCAATCATAAAATAGTCTAATATCTTCATTTTTTCAACATACTAGCTATTACCCTCGAAAACTAAAACTTTTGACATAGGAAAAGAGCCTTTAATCACATTCGTTACCATTTGCAATCATAAAATAGTCTAATATCTTCATTTTTTCAACATACGTAGCTATTACCCTCGAAAACTAAAACTTTTGACATAGGAAAAGAGCCTTTAATCACATTCTTTACCATTTGCAATCATAAAATAGTCTAATATCTTCATTTTTTCAACATACGTAGCTATTACCCTCGAAAACTAAAACTTTTGACATAGGAAAAGAGCCTTTAATCACATTCTTTACCATTTGCAATCATAAAATAGTCTAATATCTTCATTTTTTCAACATACGTAGCTATTACCCTCGAAAACTAAACTTTTGACATAGAAAAGAGCCTTTAATCACATTCTTTACCATGTGCAATCATAAAATAGTCTAATATCTTCATTTTTTCAACATACGTAGCTATTACCCTCGAAAACTAAACTTTTGACATAGGAAAAGAGCCTTTAATCACATTCTTTACCATGTGCAATCATAAAATAGTCTAATATCTTCATTTTTTCAACATACGTAGCTATTACCCTCAAAAACTAAAACTTTTGACATAGGAAAAGAGCCTTTAATCACATTCCTTACCATTTGCAATTATAAAATAGTCTAATATCTTCATTTTTTCAACATACGTAGCTATTACCCTCGAAAACTAAAACTTTTGACATAGGAAAAGAGCCTTTAATCACATTCTTTACCATTTGCAATCATAAAATAGTCTAATATCTTCATTTTTTCAACATACGTAGCTATTACCCTCGAAAACTAAAACTTTTGACATAGGAAAAGAGCCTTTAATCACATTCTTTACCATTTGCAATCATAAAATAGTCTAATATCTTCATTTTTTCAACATACGTAGCTATTACCCTCGAAAACTAAAACTTTTGACATAGGAAAAGAGCCTTTAATCACATTCTTTACCATATGCAATCATAAAATAGTCTAATATCTTCATTTTTTTAACATACGTAGCTATTAACCTCGAAAACTAAAACTTTTGACATAGGAAAAGAGCCTTTAATCACATTCTTTACCATTTGCAATCATAAAATAGTCTAATATCTTCATTTTTTCAACATACGTAGCTATTACCCTCGAAAACTAAAACTTTTGACATAGGAAAAGAGCCTTTAATCACATTCTTTACCATGTGCAATCATAAAATAGTCTAATATCTTCATTTTTCCAACACACGTAGCTATTACCCTCGAAAACGAAAACTTTTGAAATAGGAAAAGAGCCTTTAATCACATTCTTTACCATTTGCAATCATAAAATAGTCTAATATCTTCATTTTTTCAACATACGTCGCTATTACCCTCGAAAACTAAAACTTTTGACATAGGAAAAGAGCCTTTAATCACATTCTTTACCATTTGCAATCATAAAATAGTCTAATATCTTCATTTTTCCAGCTTACGTAGCTATTACCCTCGAAAACTAAAACTTTTGACATAGGAAAAGAGCCTTTAATCACATTCTTTACCATGTGCAATTATAAAATAGTCTAATATCTTCATTTTTTCAACATACGTAGCTATTACCCTCGAAAACTAAAACTTTTGCCATAGGAAAAGAGCCTTTAATCACATTCGTTACCATTTGCAATTATAAAATAGTCTAATATCTTCATTTTTTCAACATACGTAGCTATTACCCTCGAAAACTAAAACTCTTGACATAGGAAAAGAGCCTTTAATCACATTCTTTACCATTTGCAATCATAAAATAGTCTAATATCTTCATTTTTTCAACATACGTAGCTATTACCCTCGAAAACTAAAACTTTTGACATAGGAAAAGAGCCTTTAATCACATTCTTTACCATGTGCAATCATAAAATAGTCTAATATCTTCATTTTTCCAACATACGTAGCTATTACCCTCGGAAACTTAAACTTTTGAAATAGGAAAAGAGCCTTTAAGCACTTTTTTTACCATTTGCAATCATAAAATAGTCTAATATCTTCATTTTTTCAACATACGTAGCTATTACCCTCGAAAACTAAAACTTTTGACATAGGAAAAGAGCCTTTAAGCACTTTCTTTACCATGTGCAATCATAAAATAGTCTAATATCTTCATTTATCCAGCATACGTAGCTATTAGCCTCGAAAACTAAAACTTTTGACATAGGAAAAGAGCCTTTAATCACATTCTTTACCATGTGCAATCATAAAATAGTCTAATATCTTCATTTTTCCAACATACGTAGCTATTACCCTCGAAAACGAAAACTTTTGAAATAGGAAAAGAGCCTTTAATCACATTCTTTACCATTTGCAATCATAAAATAGTCTAATATCTTCATTTTTTCAACATACGTAGCTATTACCCTCGAAAACTAAAACTTTTGACATAGGAAAAGAGCCTTTAATCACATTCTTTACCATTTGCAATCATAAAATAGTCTAATATCTTCATTTTTCCAGCATACGTAGCTATTACCCTCGAAAACTAAAACTTTTGACATAGGAAAAGAGCCTTTAATCACATTCTTTACCATGTGCAATTATAAAATAGTCTAATATCTTCATTTTTTCAACATATGTAGCTATTACCCTCGAAAACTAAAACTTTTGCCATAGGAAAAGAGCCTTTAATCACATTCGTTACCATTTGCAATTATAAAATAGTCTAATATCTTCATTTTTTCAACATACGTAGCTATTACCCTCGAAAACTAAAACTTTTGACATAGGAAAAGAGCCTTTAATCACATTCTTTACCATTTGCAATCATAAAATAGTCTAATATCTTCATTTTTTCAACATACGTAGCTATTACCCTCGGAAACTTAAACTTTTGAAATAGGAAAAGAGCCTTTAAGCACTTTTTTTACCATTTGCAATCATAAAATAGTCTAATATCTTCATTTTTTCAACATACGTAGCTATTACCCTCGAAAACTAAAACTTTTGACATAGGAAAAGAGCCTTTAAGCACTTTCTTTACCATGTGCAATCATAAAATAGTCTAATATCTTCATTTTTCCGGCATACGTAGCTATTAGCCTCGAAAACTAAAACTTTTGACATAGGAAAAGAGCCTTTAATCACATTCTTTACCATGTGCAATCATAAAATAGTCTAATATCTTCATTTTTTCAACATACGTAGCTATTACCCTCGAAAACTAAATTTTGACATAGGAAAAGAGCCTTTAATCACATTCTTTACCATTTGCAATCATAAAATAGTCTAATATCTTCATTTTTTCAACATACGTAGCTATTACCCTCGAAAACGAAAACTTTTGACATAGGAAAAGAGCCTTTAAATACATTCTTTACCATGTGCAATCATAAAATAGTCTAATATCTTCATTTTTCCAACATACGTAGCTATTACCCTCGAAAACTAAAACTTTTGACATAGGAAAAGAGCCTTTAATCACATTCTTTACCATGTGCAATCATAAAATAGTCTAATATCTTCATTTTTCCAACATACGTAGCTATTACCCTCGAAAACTAAAACTTTTGACATAGGAAAAGAGCCTTTAATCACATTCTTTACCATGTGCAATCATAAAATAGTCTAATATCTTCATTTTTTCAACATACGTAGCTATTACCCTCGAAAACTAAAACTTTTGCCATAGGAAAAGAGCCTTTAATCACATTCTTTACCATGTGCAATCATAAAATAGTCTAATATCTTCATTTTTCCAACATACGTAGCTATTACCCTCGAAAACTAAAACTTTTGACATAGGAAAAGAGCCTTTAATCACATTCTTTACCATGTGCAATCATAAAATAGGCTAATATCTTCATTTTTTCAACATACGTTGCTATTACGTATTAGCTATTAAAACTAAAACTTTTGACATAGGAAAAGAGCCTTTAATCACATTCGTTACCATTTGCAATCATAAAATAGTCTAATATCTTCATTTTTCCAACATACGTAGCTATTACCCTCGAAAACTAAAACTTTTGACATAGGAAAAGAGCCTTTAATCACATTCTTTACCATGTGCAATCATAAAATAGTCTAATATCTTCTTTTTTCCAACATACGTAGCTATTACCCTCGAAAACGAAAACTTTTGAAATAGGAAAAGAGCCTTTAATCACATTCTTTACCATTTGCAATCATAAAATAGTCTAATATCTTCATTTTTTCAACATACTTAGCTATTACCCTCGAAAACTAAAACTTTTGACATGGGAAAAGAGCCTTTAATCACATTCTTTACCATTCGTAATCATAAAATAGTCTAATATCTTCATTTTTTCTACATACGTAGCTATTACCCCCGAAAACTAAAACTTTTGACATAGGAAAAGAGCCTTTAATCACATTCTTTACCATTTGCAATCATAAATAAGTCTAATATCTTCATTTTTTCAACATACGTAGCTATTACCCTCGAAAACTAAAACTTTTGACATAGGAAAAGAGCCTTTAATCACATTCTTTACCATGTGCAATCATAAAATAGTCTAATATCTTCATTTTTCCAACATACGTAGCTATTACCCTCGAAAACGAAAACTTTTTAAATAGGAAAAGAGCCTTTAATCACATTCTTTACCATTTGCAATCATAAAATAGTCTAATATCTTCATTTTTTCAACATACGTAGCTATTACCCCCGAAAACTAAAACTTTTGAAATAGGAAAAGAGCCTTTAATCTTATTCTTTACCATTTGCAATCATAAAATAGTCTAACATCTTCATTTTTTCAACATACGTAGCTATTACCCTCGAAAACTAACACTTTTGAAATAGGAAAAGAGCCTTTAATCACATTCTTTACCATATGCAATCATAACATAGTATAATATCTTCATTTTTTCCACAGACATAGCTATTACCCTCGAAAACTAAAACTTTTTAAATAGGAAAAGAGCCTTTAATCACATTCTTTACCATATGCAATCACAAATTGTCTAATATCTTCATTTTTTCAACAGACAAAGCTATTACCCTCGAAAACTAAAACTTTTGACATAGGAAAAGAGCCTTTAATCACATTCTTTACCATGTGCAATCATAAAATAGTCTAATATCTTCATTTTTTCAACATACGTAGCTATTACCCTCGAAAACTAAAACTTTTGACACAGGAAAGGAGCCTTTAATCACATTCTTTACCATTTGCAATCATAAAATAGTCTAATATCTTCATTTTTTCAACATACGTAGCTATTACCCTCGAAAACTAAAACTTTTGACATAGGAAAAGAGCCTTTAATTACATTCTTTACCATTTGCAATCATAAAATAGTCTAATATCTTCTTTGTTTCAACATACTTAGCTATTACCCTCGAAAACTAAAACTTTTGACATTGGAAAAGAGCCTTTAATCACATTCTTTACCATTGGCAATCATAAAATAGTCTAATATCTTCATTTTTTCAACATACGTAGCTATTACCCTCGAAAACTAAAACTTTTGAAATAGGAAAAGAGCCTTTAATCACATTCTTTACCATGTGCAATCATAAAATTGTCTAATATCTTCATTTTTTCCACAGACAAAGCTATTACCCTCGAAAACTAAAACTTTTGAAATTTTAAAAGAGCCTTTAATCACATTCTTTACCATTTGCAATCATAAATAGTCTAATATCTTCATTTTTTCAACATACGTAGCTATTACCTTCGAAAACTAAAACTTTTGAAATAGGAAAAGAGCCTTTGATCACATTCTTTACCATTTGCAATTATAAAATAGTCTAATATCTTCATTTTTTTCAACATACGTAGCTATTACCCTCGAAAACTAAAACTTTTGAAATAGGAAAAGAGCCTTTAATCACATTCTTTACCATGTGCAATCATAAAATAGTCTAATATCTTCATTTTTTCCACAGATATAGCTATTATCCTCGAAAACTAAAACTTTTGAAATAGGAAAAGAGCCTTTAATCACATTCTTTACCATTTGCAATCATAAAATAGTCTAATATCTTCATTTTTCAACATACGTAGCTATTACCCTCGAAAACTAAAACTTTTGAAATAGGAAAAGAGCCTTTAATCACATTCTTTACCATTTGCAATCATAAAATAGTCGAATATCTTCATTTTTTCAACATACGTAGCTATTACCCCCGAAAACTAAAACTTTTGAAATAGGAAAAGAGCCTTTAGTCACATTCTTTACCATTTGCAATCATAAGATAGTCTAATATCTTCATTTTTTCAACATACGTAGCTATTACCCTCGAAAACTAAAACTTTTGAAATAGGAAAAGAGCCTTTAATCACATTCTTTGCCATGTGCAATCATAAAATAGTCTAATATCTCATTTTTTCCGCAGACCTAGCTGTTACCCTCGAAAATTAAAACTTTTGAAATGGGAAAAGAGCCTTTAATCACAGTCTTTACCATTTGCAATCATAAAATAGTCTAATATCTTCATTTTTTCAACATACGTAGCTATTACCCTCGAAAACAAAAACTTTTGAAATAGGAAAAGAGCCTTTAATCACATTCTTTACCATATACAATCATAAAGTAGTCTAATATCCTCATTTTTTCAACATACGTAGCTATTACCCTCGAAAACAAAAACTTTTGAAATAGGAAAAGAGCCTTTAATCACATTCTTTACCTTGTGCAATCATAAAATAGTCTAGTATCTTCATTTTTTCAACATACGTAGCTATTACCCTCGAAAACTAAAACTTTTGAAATAGGCAAAGAGCCTTTAATCACATTCTTTACCATGTGCAATCATAAAATTGTCTAATATCATCATTTTTTCCACAGACAAAGCTGTTACCCCCGAAAACTAAAACTTTTGAAATAGAAAAAGAGCCTTTAATCACATTCTTTACCATTTGCAATCATAAAACAGTCTAATATCTTCATTTTCTCAACATACGTAGCTATTACCCTCGAAAACTAAAATTTTTGAAATAAGAAAAGTGCCATTAATCACATTCTTTACCATTTGCAATCATAAAATAGTCTAATATCTTCATTTTTTCAACATACGTAGCTATTACCCTCGAAAACTAAAACTTTTGAAATAGAAAAAGAGCCTTTAATCACATTCTTTACAATGTGCAATCATAAAATAGTCTAATATCTTCATTTTTTCCACAGACCTAGCTATTACCCTCGAAAACTAAAACTTTTGAAATAGGAAAAGAGCCTTTAATCACAGTCTTTACCATTTGCAATCATAAAATAGTCTAATATCTTCATTTTTTCAACATACTTAGCTATTACCCTCGAAAAATAAAACTTTTGAAATAGGAAAAGAGCCTTTAATCACATTCTTTACCATTTGCAATCATAAAATAGTCTAATATCTTCATTTTTTCAACATACGTAGCTATTACCCCCGAAAACTAAAACCTTTGAAATAGGAAAAGAGCCTTTAATCACATTCTTTACCATTTGCAATCATAAAATAGTCTAATATCTTCATTTTTTCAACATACGTAGCTATTACCCTCGAAAATTAAAACTTTTGACATAAGAAAAGAGCCTTTAATCACATTCTTTACCATTTGCAATCATAAAATAGTCTAATATCTTCATTTTTCCAACATATGTAGCTATTACCCTCGAAAACTAAAACTTTTGACATAGGAAAAGAACCTTTAATCACATTTTTTACCATGTGCAATCATAAAATAGTCTAATATCTTCATTTTTCCAACATACGTAGCTATTACCCTCGAAAACTAAAACTTTTG
>NW_027063067.1:51541-101719 GCF_032884065.1 Artemia franciscana
GAAAAGAGCCTTTAATCACATTCTTTACCATTTGCAATCATAAAATAGTCTAATATCTTCATTTTTCCAACATATGTAGCTATTACCCTCGAAAACTAAAACTTTTGACATAGGAAAAGAACCTTTAATCACATTTTTTACCATGTGCAATCATAAAATAGTCTAATATCTTCATTTTTCCAACATACGTAGCTATTACCCTCAAAAACTAAAACTTTTGACATAGGAAAAGAGCCTTTAATCACATTCCTTACCATTGCAATTATAAAATAGTCTAATATCTTCATTTTTTCAACATACGTAGCTATTACCTCGAAAACTAAACTTTTGAAATAGGAAAAGAGCCTTTAATCACATTCTTTACCATTTGCAATCATAAAATAGTCTAATATCTTCATTTTTTCAACATACGTAGCTATTACCCTCGATAACTAAAACTTTTGACATAGGAAAAGAGCCTTTAATCACATTCTTTACCATTTGCAATCATAAAATAGTCTAATATCTTCATTTTTTCAACAAACGTAGCTATTACCCTCGAAAACTAAAACTTTTGACATAGGAAAAGAGCCTTTAATCACATTCTTTACCATATGCAATCATAAAATAGTCTAATATCTTCAATTTTTTTAACATACGTAGCTATTAACCTCGAAAACTAAAACTTTTGACATAGGAAAAGAGCCTTTAATCACATTCTTTACCATTTGCAATCATAAAATAGTCTAATATCTTCATTTTTTCAACATACGTAGCTATTACCCTCGAAAACTAAAACTTTTGACATAGGAAAAAGAGCCTTTAATCACATTCTTTACCATGTGCAATCATAAAATAGTCTAATATCTTCATTTTTCCAACATACGTAGCTATTACCCTCGAAAACGAAAACTTTTGAAATAGGAAAAGAGCCTTTAATCACATTCTTTACCATTTGCAATCATAAAATAGTCTAATATCTCATTTTTTCAACATACGTAGCTATTACCCTCGAAAACTAAAACTTTTAACATAGGAAAAGAGCCTTTAATCACATTCTTTACCATTTGCAATCATAAAATAGTCTAATATCTTCATTTTTCCAGCTTACGTAGCAATTACTCTCGAAAACTAAAACTTTTGACATAGGAAAAAGAGCCTTTAATCACATTCTTTACCATGTGCAATTATAAAATAGTCTAATATCTTCATTTTTCAACATATGTAGCTATTACCCTCGAAAACTAAAACTTTGCCATAGGAAAAGAGCCTTTAATCACATTCGTTACCATTTGCAATTATAAAATAGTCTAATATCTTCATTTTTTCAACATACGTAGCTATTACCCTCGAAAACTAAAACTTTTGACATAGGAAAAGAGCCTTTAATCACATTCTTTACCATTTGCAATCATAAAATAGTCTAATATCTTCATTTTTTCAACATATGTAGCTATACCCTCGAAAACTAAAACTTTTGACATAGGAAAAGAGCCTTTAATCACATTCTTTACCATGTGCAATCATAAAATAGTCTAATATCTTCATTTTTCCAACATACGTAGCTATTACCCTCGAAAACGAAAACTTTTGAAATAGGAAAAGAGCCTTTAATCACATTCTTTACCATTTGCAATCATAAAATAGTCTAATATTTTCATTTTTTCAACATACGTAGCTATTACCCTCGAAAACTAAAACTTTTGCCATAGGAAAAGAGCCTTTAATCACATTCGTTACCATTTGCAATTATAAAATAGTCTAATATCTTCATTTTTTCAACATACGTAGCTATTACCCTCGAAAACTAAAACTTTTGACATAGGAAAAGAGCCTTTAATCACATTCTTTACCATTTGCAATCATAAAATAGTCTAATATCTTCATTTTTCCAGCATACGTAGCTATTACCCTCGAAAACTAAACTTTTGACATAGGAAAAGAGCCTTTAATCACATTCTTTACCATGTGCAATTATAAAATAGTCTAATATCTTCATTTTTTCAACATACGTAGCTATTACCCTCGAAAACTAAAACTTTTGCCATAGGAAAAGAACCTTTAATCACATTTGTTACCATTTGCAATTATAATATAGTCTAATATCTTCATTTTTTCAACATACGTAGCTATTACCCTCGAAAACGAAAACTTTTGAAATAGGAAAAGAGCCTTTTAATCACATTCTTTACCATTTGCAATCATAAAATAGTCTAATATCTTCATTTTTTCAACATACGTAGCTATTACCCTCGAAAACTAAAACTTTTGAAATAGGAAAAGAGCCTTTAAGCACATTCTTTACCATGTACAATCATAAAATAGTCTAATATCTTCATTTTTCCAACATACGTAGCTATTACCCTCGAAAACTAAAACTTTTGAAATAGGAAAAGAGCCTTTAATCACATTCTTACCATTTACAATCATAAAATAGTCTAATATCTTCATTTTTTCAACATACGTAGCTATTACCCTCGAAAACTAAAACTTTTGAAATAGGAAAAGAGCCTTTAAGCACTTTCTTTACCATTGCAATTATAAAATAGTCTAATATCTTCATTTTTTCAACATACGTAGCTATTACCCTCGAAAACTAAACTTTTGACGTAGGAAAAGAGCCTTTAATCACATTCTTTACCATGTGCAATTATAAAATAGTCTAATATCTTCATTTTTTCAACATACGTAGCTATTACCCTCGAAAACCTAAACTTTTGACATAGGAAAAGAGCCTTTAATCACATTCTTTACCATGTGCAATTATAAAATAGTCTAATATTTTCATTTTTTCAACATACGTAGCTATTACCCTCGAAAACGAAAACTTTTGCCATAGGAAAAGAGCCTTTAAATACATTCTTTACCATGTGCAATCATAAAATAGTCTAATATCTTCATTTTTCCAACATACGTAGCTATTACCCTCGAAAACTAAAACTTTTGACATAGGAAAAGAGCCTTTAAGCACATTCTTTACCATGTGCAATCATAAAATAGTCCTAATATCTTCATTTTTCCAACATACGTAGCTATTACCCTCGAAAAATAAAACTTTTGACATAGGAAAAGAGCCTTTAATCACATTCTTTACCATTTGCAATTATAAAATAGTCTAATATCTTCATTTTTCAACATACGTAGCTATTACCCTCGAAAACTAAAACTTTTGACATAGGAAAAGAGCCTTTAATCACATTCGTTACCATTTGCAATTATAAAATAGTCTAATATCTTCATTTTTTCAACATACGTAGCTATACCCTCGAAAACTAAAACTTTTGACATAGGAAAAGAGCCTTTAATCACATTCTTTACCATGTGCAATCATAAAATATTCTAATATCTTCATTTTTCCAACATACGTAGCTATTACCCCTCGAAAACTAAAACTTTTGACATAGGAAAAGAGCCTTTAATCACATTCTTTACCATGTGCAATCATAAAATAGTCTAATATCTTCATTTTTCCAACATACGTAGCTATTACCCTCGAAAACGAAAACTTTTGAAATAGGAAAAGAGCCTTTAATCACATTCTTTACCATTTGCAATCATAAAATAGTCTAATATCTTCATTTTTCGAACATACGTAGCTATTACCCTCGAAAACTAAAACTTTATGACATAGGAAAAGAGCCTTTAATCACATTCTTTACCATTTGCAATCATAAAATAGTCTAATATCTTCATTTTTTCATCATACGTAGCTATTACCCTCGAAAACTAAAACTTTTGACATAGGAAAAGAGCCTTTAATCACATTCTTTACCATGTGCAATCATAAAATAGTCTAATATCTTCATTTTTCCAACATACGTAGCTATTACCCTCGAAAACGAAAACTTTTGAAATAGGAAAAGAGCCTTTAATCACATTCTTTACCATTTGCAATCATAAAATAGTCTAATATCTTCATTTTTCCAACATACGTAGCTATTACCCTCAAAAACTTAACTTTTGAAATAGGAAAAGAGCCTTTAATCACATTCTTTACCATGTGCAATCATAAAATAGTCTAATATCTTCATTTTTTCAACATACGTAGCTATTACGTATTAGCTATTAAAACTAAAACTTTTGACATAGGAAAAGAGCCTTTAATCACATTCGTTACCATTTGCAATTATAAAATAGTCTAATATCTTCATTTTTTCAACATACGTAGCTATTACCCTCGAAAACTAAAACTTTTGACATAGGAAAAGAGCCTTTAATCACATTCGTTACCATTTGCAATCATAAAATAGTCTAATATCTTCATTTTTTCAACATACGTAGCTATTACCCTCGAAAACTAAAACTTTTGACATAGGAAAAGAGCCTTTAATCACATTCTTTACCATTTGCAATCATAAAATAGTCTAATATCTTCATTTTTTCAACATACGTAGCTATTACCCTCGAAAACTAAAACTTTTGACATGGGAAAAGAGCCTTTAATCACATTCTTTACCATTGCAATCATAAAATAGTCTAATATCTTCATTTTTCCAACATACGTAGCTATTACCCTCGAAAACTAAAACTTTTGACATAGGAAAACAGCCTTTAATCACATTCGTTACCATTTGCAATTATAAAATAGTCTAATATCTTCATTTTTTCAACATACGTTGCTATTACCTCGAAAACTAAAACTTTTGACATAGGAAAAGAGCTTTAATCACATCGTTACCATTTGCAATTATAACATAGTCTAATATCTTCATTTTTTCAACATACATAGCTATTACCCTCGAAAACTAAAATTTTTGACATAGGAAAAGAGCCTTTAATCACATTCTTTACCATTTGCAATCATAAAATAGTCTAATATCTTCATTTTTCCAACATACGTAGCTATTACCCTCGAAAACTTAAACTTTTGAAATAGGAAAAGAGCCTTTAATCACATTCTTTACCATGTGCAATCATAAAATAGTCTAATATCTTCATTTTTTCAACATACATAGCTATTACGTATTAGCTATTAAAACTAAATCTTTTGACATAGGAAAAGAGCCTTTAATCACATTCGTTACCATTTGCAATTATAAAATAGTCTAATATCTTCATTTTTTCAACATACTTAGCTATTACCCTCGAAAACTAAAACTTTTGACATAGGAAAAGAGCCTTTAATCACATTCGTTACCATTTGCAATCATAAAATAGTCTAATATCTTCATTTTTTCAACATACGTAGCTATTACCCTCGAAAACTAAAACTTTTGACATAGGAAAAGAGCCTTTAATCACATTCTTTACCATTTGCAATCATAAAATAGTCTAATATCTTCATTTTT
This sequence comes from Artemia franciscana, assembly GCF_032884065.1. Classification (NCBI taxonomy): domain Eukaryota; kingdom Metazoa; phylum Arthropoda; class Branchiopoda; order Anostraca; family Artemiidae; genus Artemia; species Artemia franciscana. The sequence continues at coordinate 56,809 of NW_027063067.1, forward strand.
TCAACATACGTAGCTATTACCCTCGAAAACTAAAACTTTTGACATACGAAAAGAGCCTTTAATCACATTCTTTACCATGTGCAATCATAAAATAGTCTAATATCTTCATTTTTCCAACATACGTAGCTATTACCCTCGAAAACTTAAACTTTTGAAATAGGAAAAGAGCCTTTAATCACATTCTTTACCATGTGCAATCATAAAATAGTCTAATATCTTCATTTTTTCAACATACGTAGCTATTACCCTCGAAAACTAAAACTTTTGACATAGGAAAAGAGCCTTTAATCACATTCTTTACCATGTGCAATCATAAAATAGTCTAATATCTTCATTTTTCCAACATACGTAGCTATTACCCTCGAAAACTAAAACTTTTGCCATAGGAAAAGAGCCTTTAAGCACATTCTTTACCATGTGCAATCACAAAATAGTCTAATATCTTCATTTTTCCAACATACGTAGCTATTACCCTCAAAAACTAAAACTTTTGACATAGGAAAAGAGCCTTTAATCACATTCCTTACCATTTGCAATTATAAAATAGTCTAATATCTTCATTTTTTCAACATACGTAGCTATTACCCTCGAAAACTAAACTTTTGAAATAGGAAAAGAGCCTTTAATCACATTCTTTACCATTTGCAATCATAAAATAGTCTAATATCTTCATTTTTTCAACATACGTAGCTATTACCCTCGAAAACTAAAACTTTTGACATAGGAAAAGAGCCTTTAATCACATTCTTTACCATTTGCAATCATAAAATAGTCTAATATCTTCATTTTTTCAACATACGTAGCTATTACCCTCGAAAACTAAAACTTTTGACATAGGAAAAGAGCCTTTAATCACATTCTTTACCATATGCAATCATAAAATAGTCTAATATCTTCATTTTTTTTAACATACGTAGCTATTAACCTCGAAAACTAAAACTTTTGACATAGGAAAAGAGCCTTTAATCACATTCTTTACCATTTGCAATCATAAAATAGTCTAATATCTTCATTTTTTCAACATACGTAGCTATTACCCTCGAAAACTAAAACTTTTGACATAGGAAAAGAGCCTTTAATCACATTCTTTACCATGTGCAATCATAAAATAGTCTAATATCTTCATTTTTCCAACATACGTAGCTATTACCCTCGAAAACGAAAACTTTTGAAATAGGAAAAGAGCCTTTAATCACATTCTTTACCATTTGCAATCATAAAATAGTCTAATATCTTCATTTTTTCAACATACGTCGCTATTACCCTCGAAAACTAAAACTTTTGACATAGGAAAAGAGCCTTTAATCACATTCTTTACCATTTGCAATCATAAAATAGTCTAATATCTTCATTTTTCCAGCTTACGTAGCTATTACCCTCGAAAACTAAAACTTTTGACATAGGAAAAGAGCCTTTAATCACATTCTTTACCATGTGCAATTATAAAATAGTCTAATATCTTCATTTTTTCAACATACGTAGCTATTACCCTCGAAAACTAAAACTTTTGCCATAGGAAAAGAGCCTTTAATCACATTCGTTACCATTTGCAATTATAAAATAGTCTAATATCTTCATTTTTTCAACATACGTAGCTATTACCCTCGAAAACTAAAACTCTTGACATAGGAAAAGAGCCTTTAATCACATTCTTTACCATTTGCAATCATAAAATAGTCTAATATCTTCATTTTTTCAACATACGTAGCTATTACCCTCGAAAACTAAAACTTTTGACATAGGAAAAGAGCCTTTAATCACATTCTTTACCATGTGCAATCATAAAATAGTCTAATATCTTCATTTTTCCAACATACGTAGCTATTATCGTCGAAAACTTAACTTTTGAAATAGGAAAAGAGCCTTTAAGCACTTTCTTTACCATTTGCAATCATAAAATAGTCTAATATCTTCATTTTTTCAACATACGTAGCTATTACCCTCGAAAACTAAAACTTTTGACATAGGAAAAGAGCCTTTAAGCACTTTCTTTACCATGTGCAATCATAAAATAGTCTAATATCCTCATTTATCCAGCATACGTAGCTATTAGCCTCGAAAACTAAAACTTTTGACATAGGAAAAGAGCCTTTAATCACATTCTTTACCATGTGCAATCATAAAATAGTCTAATATCTTCATTTTTCCAACATACGTAGCTATTACCCTCGAAAACGAAAACTTTTGAAATAGGAAAAGAGCCTTTAATCACATTCTTTACCATTTGCAATCATAAAATAGTCTAATATCTTCATTTTTTCAACATACGTAGCTATTACCCTCGAAAACTAAAACTTTTGACATAGGAAAAGAGCCTTTAATCACATTCTTTACCATTTGCAATCATAAAATAGTCTAATATCTTCATTTTTCCAGCATACGTAGCTATTACCCTCGAAAACTAAAACTTTTGACATAGGAAAAGAGCCTTTAATCACATTCTTTACCATGTGCAATTATAAAATAGTCTAATATCTTCACTTTTTCAACATACGTAGCTATTACCCTCGAAAACTAAAACTTTTGCCATAGGAAAAGAGCCTTTAATCACATTCGTTACCATTTGCAATTATAAAATAGTCTAATATCTTCATTTTTTCAACATACGTAGCTATTACCCTCGAAAACTAAAACTTTTGACATAGGAAAAGAGCCTTTAATCACATTCTTTACCATTTGCAATCATAAAATAGTCTAATATCTTCATTTTTTCAACATACGTAGCTATTACCCTCGGAAACTTAAACTTTTGAAATAGGAAAAGAGCCTTTAAGCACTTTTTTTACCATTTGCAATCATAAAATAGTCTAATATCTTCATTTTTTCAACATACGTAGCTATTACCCTCGAAAACTAAAACTTTTGACATAGGAAAAGAGCCTTTAAGCACTTTCTTTACCATGTGCAATCATAAAATAGTCTAATATCTTCATTTTTCCGGCATACGTAGCTATTAGCCTCGAAAACTAAAACTTTTGACATAGGAAAAGAGCCTTTAATCACATTCTTTACCATGTGCAATCATAAAATAGTCTAATATCTTCATTTTTTCAACATACGTAGCTATTACCCTCGAAAACTAAAATTTTTGACATAGGAAAAGAGCCTTTAATCACATTCTTTACCATTTGCAATCATAAAATAGTCTAATATCTTCATTTTTTCAACATACGTAGCTATTACCCTCGAAAACGAAAACTTTTGCCATAGGAAAAGAGCCTTTAAATACATTCTTTACCATGTGCAATCATAAAATAGTCTAATATCTTCATTTTTCCAACATACGTAGCTATTACCCTCGAAAACTAAAACTTTTGACATAGGAAAAGAGCCTTTAATCACATTCTTTACCATGTGCAATCATAAAATAGTCTAATATCTTCATTTTTCCAACATACGTAGCTATTACCCTCGAAAACTAAAACTTTTGCCATAGGAAAAGAACCTTTAAGCACATTCTTTACCATGTGCAATCATAAAAAACTCTAATATCTTCATTTTTTCAACATACGTAGCTATTACCCTCGAAAACTAAAATTTTTGACATAGGAAAAGAGCCTTTAATCACATTCTTTACCATTTGCAATCATAAAATAGTCTAATATCTTCATTTTTCCAACATACGTAGCTATTACCCTCGAAAACTTAAGCTTTTGAAATAGGAAAAGAGCCTTTAATCACATTCTTTACCATGTGCAATCATAAAATAGGCTAATATCTTCATTTTTTCAACATACGTTGCTATTACGTATTAGCTATTAAAACTAAAACTTTTGACATAGGAAAAGAGCCTTTAATCACATTCGTTACCATTTGCAATCATAAAATAGTCTAATATCTTCATTTTTTCAACATACGTAGCTATTACCCTCGAAAACTAAAACTTTTGACATAGGAAAAGAGCCTTTAATCACATTCTTTACCATGTGCAATCATAAAATAGTCTAATATCTTCTTTTTTCCAACATACGTAGCTATTACCCTCGAAAACGAAAACTTTTGAAATAGGAAAAGAGCCTTTAATCACATTCTTTACCATTTGCAATCATAAAATAGTCTAATATCTTCATTTTTTCAACATACTTAGCTATTACCCTCGAAAACTAAAACTTTTGACATGGGAAAAGAGCCTTTAATCACATTCTTTACCATTCTTAATCATAAAATAGTCTAATATCTTCATTTTTTCAACATACGTAGCTATTACCCCCGAAAACTAAAACTTTTGACATAGGAAAAGAGCCTTTAATCACATTCTTTACCATTTGCAATCATAAATAAGTCTAATATCTTCATTTTTTCAACATACGTAGCTATTACCCTCGAAAACTAAAACTTTTGACATAGGAAAAGAGCCTTTAATCACATTCTTTACCATGTGCAATCATAAAATAGTCTAATATCTTCATTTTTCCAACATACGTAGCTATTACCCTCGAAAACGAAAACTTTTTAAATAGGAAAAGAGTCTTTAATCACATTCTTTACCATTTGCAATCATAAAATAGTCTAATATCTTCATTTTTTCAACATACGTAGCTATTACTCTCGAAAACTAAAACTTTTGAAATAGGAAAAGAGCCTTTAATCTTATTCTTTACCATTTGCAATCATAAAATAGTCTAACATCTTCATTTTTTCAACATACGTAGCTATTACCCTCGAAAACTAACACTTTTGAAATAGGAAAAGAGCCTTTAATCACATTCTTTACCATATGCAATCATAACATAGTAAATATCTTCATTTTTTCCACAGACATAGCTATTACCCTCGAAAACTAAAACTTTTCAAATAGGAAAAGAGCCTTTAATCACATTCTTTACCATTTGCAATCATAAAATAGTCTAATATCTTCATTTTTTCAACATACGTAGCTATTACCCTCGAAAACTAAAACTTTTTAAATAGGAAAAGAGCCTTTAATCACATTCTTTACCATATGCAATCACAAAATTGTCTAATATCTTCATTTTTTCAACAGACAAAGCTATTACCCTCGAAAACTAAAACTTTTGACATAGGAAAAGAGCCTTTAATCACATTCTTTACCATGTGCAATCATAAAATAGTCTAATATCTTCATTTTTTCAACATACGTAGCTATTACCCTCGAAAACTAGAACTTTTGACACAGGAAAGGAGCCTTTAATCACATTCTTTACCATTTGCAATCATAAAATAGTCTAATATCTTCATTTTTTCAACATACGTAGCTATTACCCTCGAAAACTAAAACTTTTGACATAGGAAAAGAGCCTTTAATTACATTCTTTACCATTTGCAATCATAAAATAGTCTAATATCTTCTTTGTTTCAACATACTTAGCTATTACCCTCGAAAACTAAAACTTTTGACATTGGAAAAGAGCCTTTAATCACATTCTTTACCATTGGCAATCATAAAATAGTCTAATATCTTCATTTTTTCAACATACGTAGCTATTACCCTCGAAAACTAAAACTTTTGAAATAGGAAAAGAGCCTTTAATCACATTCTTTACCATGTGCAATCATAAAATTGTCTAATATCTTCATTTTTTCCACAGACAAAGCTATTACCCTCGAAAACTAAAACTTTTGAAATTTTAAAAGAGCCTTTAATCACATTCTTTACCATTTGCAATCATAAAATAGTCTAATATCTTCATTTTTTCAACATACGTAGCTATTACCTTCGAAAACTAAAACTTTTGAAATAGGAAAAGAGCCTTTGATCACATTCTTTACCATTTGCAATTATAAAATAGTCTAATATCTTCATTTTTTTCAACATACGTAGCTATTACCCTCGAAAACGAAAACTTTTGAAATAGGAAAAGAGCCTTTAATCACATTCTTTACCATGTGCAATCATAAAATAGTCTAATATCTCATTTTTTCCAGACCTAGCTATTACCCTCGAAAAATTAAAACTTTTGAAATGGAAAAGAGCCTTTAATCACATCTTTACCATTTGCAATCATAAAATAGTCTAATATCTTCATTTTTTCAACATACGTAGCTATTACCCTCGAAAACTAAAACTTTTGAAATAGGAAAAGAGCCTTTAATCACATTCTTTACCATATACAATCATAAAATAGTCTAATATCTCATTTTTTCAACATACGTAGCTATTACCCTCGAAAACAAAACTTTTGAAATAGGAAAAGAGCCTTTAATCACATTCTTTACCATTGTGCAATCATAAAATAGTCTAATATCTTCATTTTTCAACATACGTAGCTATTACCCTCGAAAACTAAAACTTTTGAAATAGGAAAGAGCCTTTAATCACATTCTTTACCATGTGCAATCATAAAATAGTCTAATATCTTCATTTTTTCCAACATACGTAGCTATTACCCCGAAAACTAAAACTTTTGAAATAGAAAAAGAGCCTTTAATCACATTCTTTACCATTTGCAATCATAAAATAGTCTAATATCTTCATTTTTCAACATACGTAGCTATTACCCTCGAAAACTAAAACTTTTGAAATAGGAAAAGTGCCTTTAATCACATTCTTTACCATTTGCAATCATAAAATAGTCTAATATCTTCATTTTTTCAACATACGTAGCTATTACCCTCGAAAACTAAAACTTTTGAAATAGAAAAGAGCCTTTAATCACATTCTTTACCATTTGCAATCATAAAATAGTCTAATATCTTCATTTTTTCCAACATACCTAGCTATTACCCTCAAAACTAAAACTTTTGAAATAGGAAAAGAGCCTTTAATCACATCTTTACCATTTGCAATCATAAAATAGTCTAATATCTTCATTTTTTCAACATACGTAGCTATTACCCTCGAAAACTAAAACTTTTGAAATAGGAAAAGAGCCTTTAATCACATTCTTTACCATTTGCAATCATAAAATAGTCTAATATCTTCATTTTTTCAACATACGTAGCTATTACCCTCGAAAACTAAAACTTTTGACATAGGAAAAGAGCCTTTAATCACATTCTTTACCATTTGCAATCATAAAATAGTCTAATATCTTCATTTTTTCAACATACGTAGCTATTACCCTCGAAAACTAAAACTTTTGACATAGGAAAAGAGCCTTTAATCACATTCTTTACCATTGCAATCATAAAATAGTCTAATATCTTCATTTTTCCAACATACGTAGCTATTACCCTCGAAAACTAAAACTTTTGACATAGGAAAAGAGCCTTTAATCACATTCTTTACCATGTGCAATCATAAAATAGTCTAATATCTTCATTTTTCAACATACGTAGCTATTACCCTCGAAAACTAAAACTTTTGAAATAGGAAAAGAGCCTTTAATCACATTCTTTACCATTTGCAATCATAAAATAGTCTAATATCTTCATTTTTTCAACATACGTAGCTATTACGCTCGAAAACGAAAATTTTGAAATAGGAAAAGAGCCTTTAATCACATTCTTTACCATTTGCAATCATAAAATAGTCTAATATCTTCATTTTTTCAACATAAGTAGCTATTACCCTCGAAAACTAAAACTTTTGAAATAGGAAAAGAGCCTTTAAGCACATTCTTTACCATGTGCAATCATAAAATAGTCTAATATCTTCATTTTTCCAACATACGTAGCTATTACCCTCGAAAACTAAAACTTTTGAAATAGGAAAAGAGACTTTAATCACATTCTTTACCATTTACAATCATAAAATAGTCTAATATCTTCATTTTTTCAACATACGTAGCTATTACCCTCGAAAACTAAAACTTTTGAAATAGGAAAAGAGCCTTTAAGCACTTTCTTTACCATTTGCAATTATAAAATAGTCTAATATCTTCATTTTTTCAACATACGTAGCTATTACCCTCGAAAACTAAAACTTTTGACATAGGAAAAGAGCCTTTAATAACATTCTTTACCATGTGCAATTAAAAAATAGTCTAATATCTTCATTTTTTCAACATACGTAGCTATTACCCTCGAAAACTAAAACTTTTGACATAGGAAAAGAGCCTTTAATCACATTCTTTACCATGTGCAATTATAAAATAGTCTAATATGTTCATTTTTTCAACATACGTACCTATTACCCTCGAAAACGAAAACTTTTGCCATAGGAAAAGAGCCTTTAAATACATTCTTTACCATGTGCAATCATAAAATAGTCTAATATCTTCATTTTTCCAACATAAGTAGCTATTACCCTCGAAAACTAAAACTTTTGACATAGGAAAAGAACCTTTAATCACATTCTTTACCATGTGCAATCATAAAATAGTCTAATATCTTCATTTTTCCAACATACGTAGCTATTACCCTCGAAAACTAAAACTTTTGACATAGGAAAAGAGCCTTTTATCACATTCTTTACCATTTGCAATCATAAAATAGTCTAATATCTTCATTTTTTCAACATACGTAGCTATTACCCTCGAAAACTAAAACTTTTGACATAGGAAAAGAGCCTTTAATCACATTCTTTACCATGTGCAATCATAAAATAGTCTAATATCTTCATTTTTTCAACATACGTAGCTATTACCCTCGAAAACTAAAACTTTTGAAATAGGAAAAGAGCCTTTAAGCACTTTCTTTACCATTTGCAATTATAAAATAGTCTAATATCTTCATTTTTTCAACATACGTAGCTATTACCCTCGAAAACTAAAACTTTTGACATAGGAAAAGAGCCTTTAATAACATTCTTTACCATGTGCAATTAAAAAATAGTCTAATATCTTCATTTTTTCAACATACGCAGCTATTACCCTCGAAAACTAAAACTTTTGACATAGGAAAAGAGCCTTTAATCACATTCTTTACCATGTGCAATTATAAAATAGTCTAATATGTTCATTTTTTCAACATACGTAGCTATTACCCTCGAAAACGAAAACTTTTGCCATGGGAAAAGAGCCTTTAAATACATTCTTTACCATGTGCAATCATAAAATAGTCTAATATCTTCATTTTTCCAACATAAGTAGCTATTACCCTCGAAAACTAAAACTTTTGACATAGGAAAAGAACCTTTAATCACATTCTTTACCATGTGCAATCATAAAATAGTCTAATATCTTCATTTTTCCAACATACGTAGCTATTACCCTCGAAAACTAAAACTTTTGACATAGGAAAAGAGCCTTTAATCACATTCTTTACCATTTGCAATCATAAAATAGTCTAATATCTTCATTTTTTCAACATACGTAGCTATTACCCTCGAAAACTAAAACTTTTGACATAGGAAAAGAGCCTTTAATCACATTCTTTACCATTTGCAATCATAAAATAGTCTAATATCTTCATTTTTCCAACATATGTAGCTATTACCCTCGAAAACTAAAACTTTTGACATAGGAAAAGAGCCTTTAATCACATTCTTTACCATGTGCAATCATAAAATAGTCTAATATCTTCATTTTTTCAACATACGTAGCTATTACCCTCGAAAACTAAAACTTTTGACATAGGAAAAGAGCCTTTAATAACATTCTTTACCATGTGCAATTAAAAAATAGTCTAATATCTTCATTTTTTCAACATACGTAGCTATTACCCTCGAAAACTAAAACTTTTGACATAGGAAAAGAGCCTTTAATCACATTCTTTACCATTTGCAATCATAAAATAGTCTAATATCTTCATTTTTTCAACATACTTAGCTATTACCCTCGGAAACTTAAACTTTTGAAATAGGAACAGAGCCTTTAAGCACTTTTTTTACCATTTGCAATCATAAAATAGTCTAATATCTTCATTTTTTCAACATACGTAGCTATTACCCTCGAAAACTAAAACTTTTGACATAGGAAAAGAGCCTTTAAGCACTTTCTTTACCATGTGCAATCATAAAATAGTCTAATATCTTCATTTTTCCAGCATACGTAGCTATTAGCCTCGAAAACTAAAACTTTTGACATAGGAAAAGAGCCTTTAATCACATTCTTTACCATGTGCAATCATAAAATAGTCTAATATCTTCATTTTTCCAACATACGTAGCTATTACCCTCGAAAACTAAAACTTTTGACATAGGAAAAGAGCCTTTAATCACATTCGTTACCATTTGCAATTATAAAATAGTCTAATATCTTCATTTTTTCAACATACGTAGCTATTACCCTCGAAAGCTAAAACTTTTGACATAGGAAAAGAGCCTTTAATCACATTCTTTACCATTTGCAATCATAAAATAGTCTAATATCTTCATTTTTTCAACATACGTAGCTATTACCCTCGAAAACGAAAACTTTTGCCATAGGAAAAGAGCCTTTAAATACATTCTTTACCATGTGCAATCATAAAATAGTCTAATATCTTCATTTTTCCAACATACGTAGCTATTACCCTCGAAAACTAAAACTTTTGACATAGGAAAAGAGCCTTTAATCACATTCTTTACCATGTGCAATCATAAAATAGTCTAATATCTTCATTTTTCCAACATACGTAGCTATTACCCTCGAAAACTAAAACTTTTGCCATAGGAAAAGAACCTTTAAGCACATTCTTTACCATGTGCAATCATAAAAAACTCTAATATCTTCATTTTTTCAACATACGTAGCTATTACCCTCGAAAACTAAAATTTTTGACATAGGAAAAGAGCCTTTAATCACATTCTTTACCATTTGCAATCATAAAATAGTCTAATATCTTCATTTTTCCAACATACGTAGCTATTACCCTCGAAAACTAAAACTTTTGACATAGGAAAAGAGCCTTTAATCACATTCGTTACCATTTGCAATTATAAAATAGTCTAATATCTTCATTTTTTCAACATACATAGCGATTACCCTCGAAAACTAAAACTTTTGACATAGGAAAAGAGCCTTTAATCACATTCTTTACCATTTGCAATCATAAAATAGTCTAATATCTTCATTTTTTTCAACATACGTAGCTATTACCTTCGAAAACTAAAACTTTTGACATAGGAAAAGAGCCTTTAATCACATTCTTTACCATTTGCAATCATAAAATAGTCTAATATCTTCATTTTTCCAACATACGTAGCTATTACCCTCGAAAACTAAAACTTTTGAAATAGGAAAAGAGCCTTTAATCACATTCTTTACCATGTGCAATTATAAAATAGTCTAATATCTTCATTTTTTCAACATACGTAGCTATTACCCTCGAAAACTAAAACTTTTGACATAGGAAAAGAGCCTTTAATCACATTCTTTACCATGTGCAATTATAAAATAGTCTAATATGTTCATTTTTTCAACATACGTAGCTATTACCCTCGAAAACGAAAACTTTTGCCATAGGAAAAGAGCCTTTAAATACATTCTTTACCATGTGCAATCATAAAATAGTCTAATATCTTCATTTTTCCAACATACGTAGCTATTACCCTCGAAAACTAAAACTTTTGACATAGGGAAAGAGCCTTTAATCACATTCTTTACCATGTGCAATCATAAAATAGTCTAATATCTTCATTTTTCCAACATACGTAGCTATTACCCTCGAAAACTAAAACTTTTGAAATAGTAAAAGAGCCTTTAATCACATTCTTTACCATTTGCAATTATAAAATAGTCTAATATCTTCATTTTTTCAACATACGTAGCTATTACCCTCGAAAACTAAAACTTTTGTCATAGGAAAAGAGCCTTTAATCACATTCTTTACCATTTGCAATCATAAAATAGTCTAATATCTTCATTTTTCCAACATACGTAGCTATTACCCTCGAAAACGAAAACTTTTGAAATAGGAAAAGAACCTTTAATCACATTCTTTACCATTTTCAATCATAAAATAGTCTAATATCTTTATTTTTTCAACATACGTAGCTATTACCCTCGAAAACTAAAACTTTTGAAATAGGAAAAGAGCCTTTAAGCACTTTCTTTACCATGTGCAATCATAAAATAGTCTAATATCTTCTTTTTTCCAACATACGTAGCTATTACCCTCGAAAACTAAAACTTTTGACATAGAAAAAGAACCTTTAATCACATTCTTTACAATTTGCAATCATAAAATAGTCTAATATCTTCATTTTTCCAACATACGTAGCTATTACCCTCGAAAACTAAAACTTTTGCCATAGAAAAAGAGCCTTTAATCACATTCTTTACCATGTGCAATCATAAAATAGTCTAATATCTTCATTTTTCCAACATACGTAGCTATTACCCTCGAAAACTAAAACTTTTGACATAGGAAAAGAGCCTTTAATCACATTCGTTACATTCGTATTACTTTTGTAGCTATTACCCTCGAAAACTAAAACTTTTGAAATAGGAAAAGAGCCTTTAAGCACTTTCTTTACCATGTGCAATCATAAAATAGTCTAATATCTTCATTTTTCCAACATACGTAGCTATTACCCTCGAAAACTAAAACTTTTGACATAGGAAAAGAGCCTTTAATCACATTCGTTACCATTTGCAATTATAAAATAGTCTAATATCTTCATTTCAAACATCGTATGTTGGAAAAATGAAGATATTAGACTATTTTATGATTGCACATGGTAAAGAAAGTGATTAAAGGCTCTTTTCCTATGTCAAAAATTTTAGTTTTCGAGGGTAATAGTTACGTATGTTGAAAAAATGAAGATATTAGACTATTTTATGATTGCAAATGGTAAAGAATGTGATTAAAGGCTCTTTTCGAGGTTAGCTATTTACGTAGCTACTACCCTCGAAAACTAAAACTTTTGACTTAGGAAAAGAGCCTTTAATCACATTCTTTACCATTTGCAATCATAAAATAGTCTAATATCTTCATTTCAAACATCGTATGTTGGAAAAATGAAGATATTAGACTATTTTATGATTGCACATGGTAAAGAAAGTGATTAAAGGCTCTTTTCCTATGTCAAAAGTTTTAGTTTTCGAGGGTAATAGCTACGTATGTTGAAAAAATGAAGATATTAGACTATTTTATGATTGCAAATGGTAAAGAATGTGATTAAAGGCTCTTTTCGAGGGTAGCTATTTACGTAGCTATTACCCTCGAAAACTAAAACTTTTGAAATAGGAAAAGAGTCTTTAATCACATTCTTTACCATATGCAATTATGAAACAGTCTAATATCTTCATTTTTTCAACATACGTAGCTATTACCCTCGAAAACTAAAACTTTTGACATAGGAAAAGAGCCTTTAATCACATTCTTTACCATGTGCAATCATAAAATAGTCTAATATCTTCATTTTTGCAACATACGTAGCTATTACCCTCGAAAACTTTAACTTTTGAAATAGGAAAAGAGCCTTTAATCACATTCTTTACCATGAGCAATCATAAAATAGTCTAATATCTTCATTTTTTCAACATACGTAGCTATTACCCTCGAAAACTAAAACTTTTGACATAGGAAAAGAGCCTTTAATCACATTCTTTACCATTTGCAATTATAAAATAGTCTAATATCTTCATTTTTTCAACATACGTAGCTATTACCCTCGAAAACTAAAACTTTTGACATAGGAAAAGAGCCTTTAATCACATTCTTTACCATTTGCAATCATAAAATAGTCTAATATCTTCATTTTTTCAACATACGTAGCTATTACCCTCGAAAACTAAAACTTTTGACATAGGAAAAGAGCCTTTAATCACATTCTTTACCATGTGCAATCATAAAATAGTCTAATACCTTCATTTTTTCAACATACGTAGCTATTACCCTCGAAAACTAAAACTTTTGAAATAGGAAAAGAGCCTTTAATCACATTCTTTACCATTTGCAATTATAAAATAGTCTAATATCTTCATTTTTCCAACATACGTAGCTATTACCCTCAAAAACTAAAACTTTTGAAATAGGAAAAGAGCCTTTAATCACATTCTTTACCATTTGCAATTATAAAATAGTCTAATATCTTCATTTTTTCAACATACGTAGCTATTACCTTCGAAAACTAAAACTTTTGACATAGGAAAAGAGCCTTTAATCACATTCTTTACCATTTGCAATCATAAAATAGTCTAATATCTTCCTTTTTTCAACATACGTAGCTATTACCCTCGAAAACTAAAACTTTTGACATAGGAAAAGAGCCTTTAATCACATTCTTTACCATTTGCAATCATAAAATAGTCTAATATCTTCATTTTTTCAACATACGTCGAAAACTAAAACTTTTGAAATAGAAAAAGAGCCTTTAAGCATATTCTTTACCATGTGCAATCATAAAATAGTCTAATATCTTCATTTTTCCAACATACGTAGCTATTACCCTCGAAAACTTAAACTTTTGAAATAGGAAAAGAGCCTTTAATCACATTCTTTACCATGTGCAATCATAAAATAGTCTAATATCTTCATTTTTCCAACATACGTAGCTATTACCCTCGAAAACTAAAACTTTTGACATAGGAAAAGAGCCTTTAATCACATTCTTTACCATTTGCAATCATAAAATAGTCTAATATCTTCATTTTTCCAACATACGTAGCTATTACCCTCGAAAACGAAAACTTTTGAAATAGGAAAAGAGCCTTTAATCACATTCTTTACCATTTTCAATCATAAAATAGTCTAATATCTTTATTTTTTCAACATACGTAGCTATTATCCTCGAAAACTAAAACTTTTGAAATAGGAAAAGAGCCTTTAAGCACTTTCTTTACCATGTGCAATCATAAAATAGTCTAATATCTTCATTTTTCCAACATACGTAGCTATTACCCTCGAAAACTAAAACTTTTGACATAGGAAAAGAACCTTTAATCACATTCTTTACAATTTGCAATCATAAAATAGTCTAATATCTTCATTTTTCCAACATACGTAGCTATTACCCTCGAAAACAAAAACTTTTGCCATAGAAAAAGAGCCTTTAATCACATTCTTTACCATGTGCAATCATAAAATAGTCTAATATCTTCATTTTTCCAACATACGTAGCTATTACCCTCGAAAACTAAAACTTTTGACATAGGAAAAGAGCCTTTAATCACATTCGTTACCATTTGCAATTATAAAATAGTCTAATATCTTCATTTCAAACATCGTATGTTGGAAAAATGATGATATTAGACTATTTTATGATTGCACATGGTAAAGAAAGTGATTAAAGGCTCTTTTCCTGTGTCAAAAGTTTTAGTTTTCGAGGGTAATAGCTACGTATGTTGAAAAAATGAAGATATTAGACTATTTTATGATTGCAAATGGTAAAGAATGTGATTAAAGGCTCTTTTCGAGGGTAGCTATTTACGTAGCTATTACACTCGAAAACTAAAACTTTTGACATAGGAAAAGAGCCTTTAATCACATTCTTTACCATTTGCAATCATAAAATAGTCTAATATCTTCATTTTTCCAACATACGTAGCTATTACCCTCGAAAACTAAAACTTTTGAAATAGGAAAAGAGTCTTTAATCACATTCTTTACCATATGCAATTATGAAACAGTCTAATATCTTTATTTTTTCAACATACGTAGCTATTACCCTCGAAAACTAAAACTTTTGACATAGGAAAAGAGCCTTTAATCATTCTTTACCATTTGCAATCATAAAATAGTCTAAAATCTTCATTTTTCCAACATACGTAGCTATTACCCTCGAAAACTAAAACTTTCGACATAGGAAAAGAGCCTTTAATCATATTCTTTACCATGTGCAATCATAAAATAGTCTAATATCTTCATTTTTCCAACATACGTAGCTATTACCCTCGAAAACGAAAACTTTTGAAATAGGAAAAGAGCCTTTAATCACATTCTTTACCATGTGCAATCATAAAATAGTCTAATATCTTCATTTTTGCAACATACGTAGCTATTACCCTCAAAAACTTTAACTTTTGAAATAGGAAAAGAGCCTTTAATCACATTCTTTACCATGTGCAATCATAAAATAGTCTAATATCTTCATTTTTTCAACATACGTAGCTATTACCCTCGAAAACTAAAACTTTTGACATAGGAAAACAGCCTTTAATCACATTCTTTACCATTTGCAATCATTAAATAGTCTAATATCTTCATTTTTCAACATACGTAGCTATTACCCTCGAAAACTAAAACTTTTGATAGGAAAAGAGCCTTTAATCACATTCTTTACCATGTGCAATCATAAAATAGTCTAATATCTTCATTTTTCCAACATACGTAGCTATTACCCTCGAAAACTTAAACTTTTGAAATAGGAAAAGAGCCTTTAATCACATTCTTTACCATGTGCAATCATAAAATAGTCTAATATCTTCATTTTTCCAACATATGTAGCTATTACCCTCGAAAACTAAAACTTTTGACATAGGAAAAGAGCCTTTAATCACATTCTTTACCATTTGCAATCATAAAATAGTCTAATATCTTCATTTTTCCAACATACGTAGCTATTACCCTCGAAAACTAAAACTTTTGACATAGGAAAAGAGCCTTTAATCACATTCTTTACCATTTGCAATCATAAAATAGTCTAATATCTTCATTTCAACATCGTAGTTGGAAAAATAATAACTATTTTATGACACATGGAAAGAAAGTGATTAAACTCTTTTCCTTGTCAAAAGTTTTAGTTTTCGATAAACTACGTATGTTGGAAAAATGAAGATATTAGACTATTTTATGATTGCAAATGGTAAAGAATGTGATTAAAGGCTCTTTTCGAGGGTAGCTATTTACGTAGCTATTACACTCGAAAACTAAAACTTTTGAATAGGAAAAGAGCCTTTAATCACATTCTTTACCATTGCAATCATAAAATAGTCTAATATCTTCATTTTTCCAACATACGTAGCTATTACCCTCGAAAACTAAAACTTTTGACATAGGAAAAGAGCCTTTAATCACATTCTTTACCATTGCAATCATAAAATAGTCTAATATCTTCATTTTTTCAACATACGTAGCTATTACCCTCGAAAACTAAAACTTTTGAAATAGGAAAAGAGCCTTTAATCACATTCTTTACCATATGCAATCATAAAATAGTCTAATATCTTCATTTTTTCAACATACGTAGCTATTACCCTCGAAAACTAAAACTTTTGAAATAGGAAAAGAGCCTTTAATCACATTCTTTACCATATTCAATCATAAAATAGTCTAATATCTTCATTTTTTCAACATACGTAGCTATTACCCTCGAAAACTAAAACTTTTGACATAGGAAAAGAGCCTTTAATCACATTCTTTACCATTTGCAATCATAAAATAGTCTAATATCTTCATTTTTTCAACATACGTAGCTATTACCCTCGAAAACTAAAACTTTTGACATAGGAAAAGAGCCTTTAATCACATTCTTTACCATTTGCAATCATAAAATAGTCTAATATCTTCATTTTTCCAACATACGTAGCTATTACCCTCGAAAACTAAAACTTTTGAAATAGGAAAAGAGCCTTTAATCACATTCTTTACCATGTGCAATCATAAAATAGTCTAATATCTTCATTTTTTCAACATACGTAGCTATTACCCTCGAAAACTAACTTTTGAAATAGGAAAAGAGCCTTTAATCACATTCTTTACCATGTGCAATCATAAAATAGTCTAATATCTTCATTTTTTCAACATACGTAGCTATTACCCTCGAAAAATAAAACTTTTGAAATTGGAAAAGAGCCTTTAATCACATTCTTTACCATATTCAATCATAAAATAGTCTAATATCTTCATTTTTTCAACATACGTAGCTATTACCCTCGAAAACTAAAACTTTTGACATAGGAAAAGAGCCTTTAATCACATTCTTTACCATGTGCAATCATAAAATAGTCTAATATCTTCATTTTTTCAACATACGTAGCTATTACCCTCGAAAACTAAAACTTTTGAAATAGGAAAAGAGCCTTTAATCACATTCTTTACCATTTGCAATTATAAAATAGTCTAATATCTTCATTTTTCCAACATACGTAGCTATTACCCTCGAAAACTAAAACTTTTGAAATAGGAAAAGAGCCTTTAATCACATTCTTTACCATTTTCAATCATAAAATAGTCTAATATCTTTATTTTTTCAACATACGTAGCTATTACCCTCGAAAACTAAAACTTTTGAAATAGGAAAAGAGCCTTTAATCACATTCTTTACCATGTTGCAATCATAAAATAGTCTAATATCTTCATTTTTCCAACATACGTAGCTATTACCCTCGAAAACTAAAACTTTTGACATAGGAAAAGAGCCTTTAATCACATTCTTTACCAATTTGCAATCATAAAATAGTCTAATATCTTCATTTTTCCAACATACGTAGCTATTACCCTCGAAAACAAAAACTTTTGCCATAGGAAAAGAGCCTTTAATCACATTCTTTACCATGTGCAATCATAAAATAGTCTAATATCTTCATTTTTCCAACATACGTAGCTATTACCCTCGAAAACTAAAACTTTTGACATAGGAAAAGAGCCTTTAATCACATTCTTTACCATTTGCAATTATAAAATAGTCTAATATCTTCATTTCAAACATCGTATGTTGGAAAAATGATGATATTAGACTATTTTATGATTGCACATGGTAAAGAAAGTGATTAAAGGCTCTTTTCCTGTGTCAAAAGTTTTAGTTTTCGAGGGTAATAGCTACGTATGTTGAAAAAATGAAGATATTAGACTATTTTATGATTGCAAATGGTAAAGAATGTGATTAAAGGCTCTTTTCGAGGGTAGCATACGTAGCTATTACCCTCGAAAACTAAAACTTTTGACATAGGAAAAGAGCCTTTAATCACATTCTTTACCATTTGCAATCATAAAATAGTCTAATATCTTCATTTTTCCAACATACGTAGCTATTACCCTCGAAAACTAAAACTTTTGAAATAGGAAAAGAGCTTTAATCACATTCTTTACCATATGCAATCATAAAATAGTCTAATATCTTCATTTTTTCAACATACGTAGCTATTACCCTCGAAAACTAAAACTTTTGACATAGGAAAAGAGCCTTTAATCACATTCTTTACCATTTGCAATCATAAAATAGTCTAATAATCTTCATTTTTCCAACATACGTAGCTATTACCCTCGAAAACTAAAACTTTTGACATAGGAAAAGAGCCTTTAATCATATTCTTTACCATGTGCAATCATAAAATAGTCTAATATCTTCATTTTTCCAACATACGTAGCTATTACCCTCGAAAACGAAAACTTTTGAAATAGGAAAAGAGCCTTTAATCACATTCTTTACCATGTGCAATCATAAAATAGTCTAATATCTTCATTTTTGCAACATACGTAGCTATTACCCTCGAAAACTAAAACTTTTGAAATAGGAAAAGAGCCTTTAATCACATTCTTTACCATGTGCAATCATAAAATAGTCTAATATCTTCATTTTTTCAACATACGTAGCTATTACCCTCGAAAACTAAAACTTTTGACATAGGAAAACAGCCTTTAATCACATTCTTTACCATTTGCAATCATTAAATAGTCTAATATCTTCATTTTTTCAACATACGTAGCTATTACCCTCGAAAACTAAAACTTTTGCCATAGGAAAAGAGCCTTTAAGCACATTCTTTACCATGTGCAATCATAAAATAGTCTAATATCTTCATTTTTCCAACATACGTAGCTATTACCCTCGAAAACTAAAACTTTTGAAATAGGAAAAGAGCCTTTAATCACATTCTTTACCATGTGCAATCATAAAATAGTCTAATATCTTCATTTTTTCAACATATGTAGCTATTACCCTCGAAAACTAAAACTTTTGAAATAGGAAAAGAGCCTTTAATCACATTCTTTACCATTTGCAATCATAAAATAGTCTAATATCTTCATTTTTCCAACATACGTAGCTATTACCCTCGAAAACTAAAACTTTTGAAATTGGAAAAGAGCCTTTAATCACATTCTTTACCATATTCAATCATAAAATAGTCTAATATCTTCATTTTTTCAACATACGTAGCTATTACCCTCGAAAACTAAAACTTTTGACATAGGAAAAGAGCCTTTAATCACATTCTTTACCATTGCAATCATAAAATAGTCTAATATCTTCATTTTTTCAACATACGTAGCTATTACCCTCGAAAACTAAAACTTTTGAAATAGGAAAAGAGCCTTTAATCACATTCTTTACCATTTGCAATTATAAAATAGTCTAATATCTTCATTTTTCCAACATACGTAGCTATTACCCTCAAAAACTAAAACTTTTGAAATAGTAAAAGATCCTTTAGATCCTTTTAGTTTTCGAGGGTAATAGCTACGTATGTTGAAAAAATGAAGATATTAGACTATTTTATGATTGCAAATGGTAAAGAATGTGATTAAAGGCTCTTTTCGAGGGTAGCTATTTACGTAGCTATTACCCTCGAAAACTAAAACTTTTGACATAGGAAAAGAGCCTTTAATCACATTCTTTACCATTTGCAATCATAAAATAGTCTAATATCTTCATTTCAAACATCGTATGTTGGAAAAATGAAGATATTAGACTATTTTATGATTGCACATGGTAAAGAAAGTGATTAAAGGCTCTTTTCCTATGTCAAAAGTTTTAGTTTTCGAGGGTAATAGCTACGTATGTTGAAAAAATGAAGATATTAGACTATTTTATGATTGCAAATGGTAAAGAATGTGATTAAAGGCTCTTTTCGAGGGTAGCTATTTACGTAGCTATTACCCTCGAAAACTAAAACTTTTGAAATAGGAAAAGAGTCTTTAATCACATTCTTTACCATTTGCAATCATAAAATAGTCTAATATCTTCATTTTTTCAACATACGTAGCTATTACCCTCGAAAACTAAAACTTTTGACATAGGAAAAGAGCCTTTAATCACATTCTTTACCATGTGCAATCATAAAATAGTCAAATATCTTCATTTTTGCAACATACGTAGCTATTACCCTCGAAAACTTTAACTTTTGAAATAGGAAAAGAGCCTTTAATCACATTCTTTACCATGAGCAATCATAAAATAGTCTAATATCTTCATTTTTTCAACATACGTAGCTATTACCCTCGAAAACTAAAACTTTTGACATAGGAAAAGAGCCTTTAATCACATTCTTTACCATTTGCAATTATAAAATAGTCTAATATCTTCATTTTTTCAACATACGTAGCTATTACCCTCGAAAACTAAAACTTTTGACATAGGAAAAGAGCCTTTAATCACATTCTTTACCATTTGCAATCATAAAATAGTCTAATATCTTCATTTTTTCAACATACGTAGCTATTACCCTCGAAAACTAAAACTTTTGACATAGGAAAAGAGCTTTTAATCACATTCTTTACCATGTGCAATCATAAAATAGTCTAATACCTTCATTTTTTCAACATACGTAGCTATTACCCTCAAAAACTAAAACTTTTGAAATAGTAAAAGATCCTTTAGATCCTTTTAGTTTTCGAGGGTAATAGCTACGTATGTTGAAAAAATGAAGATATTAGACTATTTTATGATTGCAAATGGTAAATAATGTGATTAAAGGCTCTTTTCGAGGGTAGCTATTTACGTAGCTATTACCCTCGAAAACTAAAACTTTTGACATAGGAAAAGAGCCTTTAATCACATTCTTTACCATTTGCAATCATAAAATAGTCTAATATCTTCATTTCAAACATCGTATGTTGGAAAAATGAAGATATTAGACTATTTTATGATTGCACATGGTAAAGAAAGTGATTAAAGGCTCTTTTCCTATGTCAAAAGTTTTAGTTTTCGAGGGTAATAGCTACGTATGTTGAAAAAATGAAGATATTAGACTATTTTATGATTGCAAATGGTAAAGAATGTGATTAAAGGCTCTTTTCGAGGGTAGCTATTTACGTAGCTATTACCCTCGAAAACTAAAACTTTTGAAATAGGAAAAGAGTCTTTAATCACATTCTTTACCATTTGCAATCATAAAATAGTCTAATATCTTCATTTTTTCAACATACGTAGCTATTACCCTCGAAAACTAAAACTTTTGACATAGGAAAAGAGCCTTTAATCACATTCTTTACCATGTGCAATCATAAAATAGTCAAATATCTTCATTTTTGCAACATACGTAGCTATTACCCTCGAAAACTTTAACTTTTGAAATAGGAAAAGAGCCTTTAATCACATTCTTTACCATGAGCAATCATAAAATAGTCTAATATCTTCATTTTTTCAACATACGTAGCTATTACCCTCGAAAACTAAAACTTTTGACATAGGAAAAGAGCCTTTAATCACATTCTTTACCATTTGCAATTATAAAATAGTCTAATATCTTCATTTTTTCAACATACGTAGCTATTACCCTCGAAAACTAAAACTTTTGACATAGGAAAAGAGCCTTTAATCACATTCTTTACCATTTGCAATCATAAAATAGTCTAATATCTTCATTTTTTCAACATACGTAGCTATTACCCTCGAAAACTAAAACTTTTGACATAGGAAAAGAGCTTTTAATCACATTCTTTACCATGTGCAATCATAAAATAGTCTAATACCTTCATTTTTTCAACATACGTAGCTATTACCCTCGAAAACTAAAACTTTTGAAATAGGAAAAGAGCCTTTAATCACATTCTTTACCATTTGCAATTATAAAATAGTCTAATATCTTCATTTTTCCAACATACGTAGCTATTACCCTCAAAAACTAAAACTTTTGAAATAGGAAAAGAGCCTTTAATCACATTCTTTACCATTTGCAATTATAAAATAGTCTAATATCTTCATTTTTTCAACATACGTAGCTATTACCCTCGAAAACTAAAACTTTTGACATAGGAAAAGAGCCTTTAATCACATTCTTTACCATTTGCAATCATAAAATAGTCTAATATCTTCCTTTTTTCAACATACGTAGCTATTACCCTCGAAAACTAAAACTTTTGACATAGGAAAAGAGCCTTTAATCACATTCTTTACCATTTGCAATCATAAAATAGTCTAATATCTTCATTTTTCCAACATACGTAGCTATTACCCTCGAAAACTAAAACTTTTGACATAGGAAAAGAGCCTTTAATCACATTCTTTACCATGTGCAATCATAAAATAGTCTAATATCTTCATTTTTCCAACATACGTAGCTATTACCCTCGAAAACTAAAACTTTTGACATAGGAAAAGAGCCTTTAAGCACATTCGTTACCATTTGCAATTATAAAATAGTCTAATATCTTCATTTTTTCAACATACGTAGCTATTACCCTCGAAAACTAAAACTTTTGACATAGGAAAAGAGCCTTTAATCACATTCTTTACCATTTGCAATCATAAAATAGTCTAATATCTTCATTTTTTCAACATGCGTAGCTATTACCCTCGAAAACTAAAACTTTTGCCATAGAAAAAGAGCCTTTAATCACATTCTTTACCATGTGCAATCATAAAATAGTCTAATATCTTCATTTTTCCAACATACGTAGCTATTACCCTCGAAAACTAAAACTTTTGAAATAGGAAAAGAGCCTTTAATCACATTCTTTACCATTTGCAATTATAAAATAGTCTAATACCTTCATTTTTTCAACATACGTAGCTATTACCCTCGAAAACTAAAACTTTTGAAATAGGAAAAGAGCCTTTAATCACATTCTTTACCATTTCCAATCATAAAATAGTCTAATATCTTCATTTTTTCAACATACGTAGCTATTACCCTCGAAAACTAAAACTTTTGACATAGGAAAAGAGCCTTTAATCACATTCTTTACCATTTGCAATCATAAAATAGTCTAATATCTTCATTTTTTCAACATACATCGAAAACTAAAACTTTTGAAATAGAAAAAGAGCCTTTAAGCACATTCTTTACCATGTGCAATCATAAAATAGTCTAATATCTTCATTTTTCCAACATACGTAGCTATTACCCTCGAAAACTTAAACTTTTGAAATAGGAAAAGAGCCTTTAATCACATTCTTTACCATGTACAATCATAAAGTAGTCTAATATCTTCATTTTTCCAACATACGTAGCTATTACCCTCGAAAACGAAAACTTTTGAAATAGGAAAAGAGCCTTTAATCACATTCTTTACCATTTTCAATCATAAAATAGTCTAATATCTTTATTTTTTCAACATACGTAGCTATTACCCTCGAAAACTAAAACTTTTGAAATAGGAAAAGAGCCTTTAAGCACTTTCTTTACCATGTGCAATCATAAAATAGTCTAATATCTTCATTTTTCCAACATACGTAGCTATTACCCTCAAAAACTAAAACTTTTGACATAGGAAAAGAACCTTTAATCACATTCTTTACAATTTGCAATCATAAAATAGTCTAATATCTTCATTTTTCCAACATACGTAGCTATTACCCTCGAAAACTAAAACTTTTGCCATAGAAAAAGAGCCTTTAATCACATTCTTTACCATGTGCAATCATAAAATAGTCTAATATCTTCATTTTTCCAACATACGTAGCTATTACCCTCGAAAACTAAAACTTTTGAAATAGGAAAAGAGCCTTTAAGCACTTTCTTTACCATGTGCAATCATAAAATAGTCTAATATCTTCATTTTTCCAACATACGTAGCTATTACCCTCGAAAACTAAAACATTTGACATAGGAAAAGAGCCTTTAATCACATTCGTTACCATTTGCAATTATAAAATAGTCTAATATCTTCATTTCAAACATCGTATGTTGGAAAAATGATGATATTAGACTATTTTATGATTGCACATGGTAAAGAAAGTGATTAAAGGCTCTTTTCCTATGTCAAAAGTTTTAGTTTTCGAGGGTAATAGCTACGTATGTTGAAAAAATGAAGATATTAGACTATTTTATGATTGCAAATGGTAAAGAATGTGATTAAAGGCTCTTTTCGAGGGTAGCTATTTATGTAGCTATTACACTCGAAAACTAAAACTTTTGACATAGGAAAAGAGCCTTTAATCACATTTTTTACCATTTGCAATCATAAAATAGTCTAATATCTTCATTTTTCCAACATACGTAGCTATTACCCTCGAAAACTAAAACTTTTGAAATAGGAAAAGAGTCTTTAATCACATTCTTTACCATATGCAATTATGAAACAGTCTAATATCTTTATTTTTTCAACATACGTAGCTATTACCCTCGAAAACTAAAACTTTTGACATAGGAAAAGAGCCTTTAATCATTCTTTACCATTTGCAATCATAAAACAGTCTAAAATCTTCATTTTTCAAACATACGTAGCTATTACCCTCGAAAACTAAAACTTTTGACATAGGAAAAGAGCCTTTAATCATATTCTTTACCATGTGCAATCATAAAATAGTCTAATATCTTCATTTTTCCAACATACGTAGCTATTACCCTCGAAAACGAAAACTTTTGAAATAGGAAAAGAGCCTTTAATCACATTCTTTACCATGTGCAATCATAAAATAGTCTAATATCTTCATTTTTGCAACATACGTAGCTATTACCCTCGAAAACTTTAACTTTTGAAATAGGAAAAGAGCCTTTAATCACATTCTTTACCATGTGCAATCATAAAATAGTCTAATAGCTTCATTTTTTCAACATACGTAGCTATTACCCTCGAAAACTAAAACTTTTGACATAGGAAAAGAGCCTTTAATCACATTCTTTACCATTTGCAATTATAAAATAGTCTAATATCTTCATTTTTTCAACATACGTAGCTATTACCCTCGAAAACTAAAACTTTTGACATAGGAAAAGAGCCTTTAATCACATTCTTTACCATTTGCAATCATTAAATAGTCTAATATCTTCATTTTTTCAACATACGTAGCTATTACCCTCGAAAACTAAAACTTTTGACATAGGAAAAGAGCCTTTAATCACATTCTTTACCATGTGCAATCATAAAATAGTCTAATATCTTCATTTTTTCAACATACGTAGCTATTACCCTCAAAAACTAAAACTTTTGAAATAGGAAAAGAGCCTTTAATCACATTCTTTACCATTTGCAATTATAAAATAGTCTAATATCTTCATTTTTCCAACATACGTAGCTATTACCCTCAAAAACTAAAACTTTTGAAATAGGAAAAGAGCCTTTAATCACATTCTTTACCATTTGCAATTATAAAATAGTCTAATATCTTCATTTTTTCAACATACGTAGCTATTACCCTCGAAAACTAAAACTTTTGACATAGGAAAAGAGCCTTTAATCACATTCTTTACCATTTGCAATCATAAAATAGTCTAATATCTTCCTTTTTTTAACATACGTAGCTATTACCCTCGAAAACTAAAACTTTTGACATAGGAAAAGAGCCTTTAATCACATTCTTTACCATTTGCAATCATAAAATAGTCTAATATCTTCATTTTTCCAACATACGTAGCTATTACCCTCGAAAACGGAAACTTTTGAAATAGGAAAAGAGCCTTTAATCACATTCTTTACCATTTGCAATCATAAAATAGTCTAATATCTTCATTTTTTCAACATACGTAGCTATTACCCTCGAAAACTAAAACTTTTGAAATAGGAAAAGAGCCTTTAATCACATTCTTTACCATTTGCAATCATAAAATAGTCTAATATCTTCATTTTTTCAACATAGGTAGCTATTACCCTCGAAAACTAAAACTTTTGAAATAGGAAAAGAGCCTTTAAGCACTTTCTTTACCATGTGCAATCATAAAATAGTCTAATATCTTCATTTTTCCAACATACGTAGCTATTACCCTCGAAAAATAAAACTTTTGAAATAGGAAAAGAGCCTTTAAGCACTTTCTTTACCATGTGCAATCATAAAATAGTCTAATATCTTCATTTTTTCAACATACGTAGCTATTACCCTCGAAAACTAAAACTTTTGCCATAGGAAAAGAGCCTTTAATCACACTCTTTACCATGTGCAATCATAAAATAGTCTAATATCTTCATTTTTCCAACATACGTAGCTATTACCCTCGAAAACGAAAACTTTTGAAATAGGAAAAGAGCCTTTAATCACATTCTTTACCATTTGCAATCATAAAATAGTCTAATATCTTCATTTTTTCAACAGACGTAGCTATTACCCTCGAAAACTAAAACTTTTGACATAGGAAAAGAGCCTTTAATCACATTCTTTACCATTTTCAATCATAAAATAGTCTAATATCTTCATTTTTTCAACATACGTAGCTATTACCCTCGAAAACTAAAACTTTTGACATAGGAAAAGAGCCTTTAATCACATTCGTTACCATTTGCAATTATAAAATAGTCTAATATCTTCATTTTTTCAACATACGTAGCTATTACCCTCGAAAACTAAAACTTTTGACATAGGAAAAGAGCCTTTAATCACATTCTTTACCATTTGCAATCATAAAATAGTCTAATATCTTCATTTTTTCAACATGCGTAGCTATTACCCTCGAAAACTAAAACTTTTGCCATAGAAAAAGAGCCTTTAATCACATTCTTTACCATGTGCAATCATAAAATAGTCTAATATCTTCATTTTTCCAACATACGTAGCTATTACCCTCGAAAACTAAAACTTTTGACATAGGAAATGAGCCTTTAAGGCTAATGGTCTTTTTTGTTCCCGCCCAATTTCTGAAACAGATTCTAAGAATCTTAATAACGCCACTGCTAGTATCTATTCGATAGCAAACTCGTTTATGAGACTTGACAAAAACATAAACAAGTGGGAGAAAAAAACAAAAGATGTTTGTTTAGCAAAAGCACGTTAGATTCTACGGAGATTAATTTAAATGAACAGGTTATGTAAAAGAAAATATACCCACTGCTGAGCTAAAAATAGTGTTTTCTTTTGCACATCAATTTAAAGGGTAATCCTATATTTTTTCGCTCAGAGATTTTGATTCGATGTGCATTGAATGCAAATGGTAGAACTTGTACGAAAAGTAGACAAATCTTTTATTTTCGAGATGGGTGTCTGTTTTGAAATGTAAAGCGTGAACTCTCCCAAACCTCAACCGAGACCGAGTCCGTTTGGAAATGAAAATTGTTTGGCTATTGGGAGAACCCTTGGGTATTGAGAATTGCAAGCAGTTAGCCAGGTGGGTGAAACACCCACCTGGCTATTTTCTTTTAATCTTCAGTTCTCGAAGTCCACCAGTCCCCACACTTAAACCTCGTCATGTTACTTCTGAATTCCTTTTTACAAATTGTGATGAAAATGAAATAAATGAAATAATTATGTGTATGAAATAACAATCCTGTGGAGTAGATGAAGTATCGTTAAAGCAACAAAAACAATTGTTATTTCTATTTTGACTCATCTGATTAATTTATCACTTGAAGAGGGAACTTTTCCAGAAAGACTTAAATTAGCCTGAGTGCTACCCCTTCACAAAGGGAAGTCAAAAAATGAACCGAGTAATTACCGATCCATTTCTATTTTACCTTTTTTTCGAAGATTTATGAGAAAGTAGTCCATGAAAGAATGTATGATTACCTCCAGGAGTAGAATCTTCTGTGCGATACCCAACTTGGCTTTCGCAAAGGACTTTCTACGGATATGCACCAGCTATCTGGAATTCAATCCCCTTGGAAATCCGGAACTCAAATAACCTTACTACCTTCAAGCGAGCAGTGAAGGGTCGTTCCAGAAATACTGTTTAGATTTGAATATCATGCGGTCCTCCTCTTTTCGATCTTTTCTTTTATTTTCTTTTTTTTCTTTTCTTTCTCTTCGTCACTCCCCTTTTTTCTCTTTTTTTTCTTTTTTGATAAATCCAGTTGATTCGTTGTTTCTGTTAGTTGATTGTTTAATTATTCTTTAGTTAAGTTTCTGCCCTAGTCAAGCACTTTTGTGCTTTCCTGGCAGATTATGTACATGTAATTATGTGTTTTTATTTAAATATATATGATTGAATTGAATTGAAGAATTCCTGCGAACAAAACTCTAGCACAGCTTGCATCAAACAATAAGTGCGTAATTGGTAATTTGATGTGTGTGTGTAGACTTGTTCCTGTGTTTGCGTACGTTTGTGTTTTTGTGCTCCTCAATCTCATCCTGCTAAATAACTAAGAAGACTAATCCGCCATTCCATCATAAATTTACTATGAAAAAGTAGCACATAAACAGAATTGATGGAAATAAAACTAATTTATTGGGAAGATAACAAGAGGAAAAGTTTGTGTAAAACGAAAAACTCAATGCATACCCGTACTAATGAACTTATTTTGGAAGAAATATAGCCTCTCAGGCGCATACGGGTTAAAGCACATAAAAAAGAATTTTTATTGAAATAGAAGAAAAGCGATAACAGTAAAAAGTTTGGGATTTCCCAAAAGGAATTTAAAAACCCTTGTCCATCGTATCTGCCCCCATTAAAATACAACAACGAAAACAAACAGTCCGCACATGCAAAAGTAAACTACCCAAAGAAAAAGGATGAATGTTTGAGAGGTTTTTCACTCTCAGAAATCATATACCTCAGGTGGCTAGTACCAAGCATGGCAGAAGTGTGCCAAGCATAGCGGAACTGTGAGAACAGTACTAAGAGTGAATGATCTGTGCCAAGCATGACATAAGTATCCCAAGCATGGCAGATGTCTGCTAAGTCTGATACAAGATCGTGATTTCATAGCAATCTGGGAATGTACATTATACAATTAGGCTAGTGAGTTAAGTAATTGAAAATTAAAGAGCCATTTGAAACAGACGGACAGAAAATAAAATCCTTCAATGATCTAAATGTGAAACGGTCAAACATTACTGTCTATGCATAATTGACTGAAAATGAAGAGAAATAAAAATAAATAATTATACCAAACATAAAAGAAATGGGTACTGCTATATACAAATAATTAAATCCTAAACGATTAAAAATTAAAATGAGTGCTAAAGTTAAACCAAAAAGGACACAAATTACTGCCCATAGGAGTTCGACTAGAGTTCCGTTCTAACCGTAAACCAAAATAAAAAATTGTCGCTAAATAGAATCTGTAAACCTTAATTGTTGATGTTTCCTGTAATTAGTATATTAAACACTAAATAATTATACATTACACATTCAGTTCATTTTCAATATCTTTCCAGTCACCTTGATTTTTATAGTGGTTTTTTTTTTGTCAGTATTTTGGAATTAATAAGATGAAAGCTATTTTCCTTGTAATAAGATTAGGGCATTAACGTTATTTTGTGTTAGGGCGAGATGCACAAGATTTCGGAAAGAAACTTAAAGACGCTTTAATTAAATACCAAAAATGAACGAATTGTACAGAAAACGTAATAATTGTAGGAAAAACTATAAAAATCACAAATACTAAGCCCAAGTAACATACAAGAAATTTATAAGAAAAAAACTAAAATTGTTTGTATTAAATGTATTTAATATACTTCAGACCAGATAAGAAACTTCATTATTTTTGGACATTGACGAAGAATGAGACAGAAATTTATGGAGGAAAAAATAATTTTCCTTGCCAATATTTTTTAACACATTTTTTTTTATCAAACACGAAGATTTATCTATTCCAAATCAGACCAAATTATTTCTTCAAAATCACTGTTTTCATGCATTGAGTTCCTGGTAAATTCACTGTTCTCCCCCGATCCCTTCTGTGCGTTTTTTTTTTCTTGCTGTTCACTTCAACTCGACTCAACCTTCTTTTTTTTCCTCTTTTTATTTCTTGAGACAAGCTTGAGTCCTTCGGTTGGTGGGCTGTTGTACATTTTACAGACACAGGTTCTCTGATTTCCATATTCCTTGCAACCCTTGAGTCTAAAATTTCAGGAAGTAAGGATTCATTCCAGAAGGCTTCAAGCTTCGGAAATATTTTTTCCCAGTAGTCTTTCGATCGGTGAACTGTAATTATTTCCCAATCCTCAATAGAGTTATAAACTATTAAGTGGCATACCATTTTATCCAGTATCTCGAGTTGGCCTTGTATCTGGGCGAAATACCTGTGATTTTTTTTTAGCTGAAGACCTTCACTGGATAATTCAAGAAAAAATGCTTTAACTAAATTTTTTGACTGGGCCACATCATAAATGGTTTTGAACTCTGGTATATTATGCACCGTTTTTATCTCTATAGGTGTGCCATTAGGGAGCAGCCCATCTACAGATGCAGCAAGATACTGATACTGTGGATGCACACTGAGTCCTATTTGATCTCCCTTTACGACTTTTAAGTTGAATTTGTTTTCATATGCTTCTAGTGCCACTACTTCTAAATCTAAGCCCTTTTTCATTAGGGCAGAGCAGAATCTAGGTCCCAAGTTTCGAATTTGCTTAACAATTGGGGCAACTCTGGTGCTGTTTTTTCTGGTTGCAATTCTGTGGAAGTAACTACTAGTTATTCTCTTAGATCTTTCTTCAACCCAAGTGTCATTTTTGGATTGGCCCTTGGTACTGTTGAACAAACAGCTTATACTGGCAAAATCCAATTTTAAATTCTCGTCAGTATATTTTTGTATGGCCAAATTCATTTCATCAGAAGTCATGTCTGGCTTATTGCAATTTGGTCCATAGTCACGATTACCAAAGTTATAGTTTCTATTTTTTAACTTAGCAACGTGTTTTCCTCCAAGAGCACTATAATAACTGGTCAAATTACGTTTAGATATTACACGGAGTTTAGCCGTTTTATTACAATATTTTTTTGTTACGCTAGAAGGACTAAGCCCAAAAATATTTTTCCAAGCTAATTGATGCCATTTTGGACCTGAATTATAAGCAAGACTTGCTCCATGAACTCTTGCATGATATGAACCTCGTTTAGACCGGCTTATTTGCTTTCCTCCGATGAATTTAGCAACAACTGACATGTAGCTTTCAGCTAAGTTTGTAGTTGCGTCATTTCGAAGCTGCTCTGCTTTTCGACACACAATATCGACCTCTGTCATAACATCTTCAAACACGTGCAGGGGAAAATTATTCCACCGATCTTCTATTTTACTATTCACGGTCAATTCAGCAATCTTAGGACATCCAGAATCACATTTTGTGTGGTTTCCGAAAACATGGTACGGACCTCTTTTTAACAAGATTTTCAATTCTTCTGCTGTTCCATTATTTTCAGAATTTATTTTTATCGCACCCCTTAAATTTTTTGTCAGTTGCTGGATAATTCCTCGGGGAAGACATTTTGTGTACAAACCTTTTTTATTTTTGCACAAATTATATAGATGGGCTTTATAGTTTTTTGTGACGTGATTTGCACATTCATGTTTCCGTATGTTGGAACCGTAAGAAACACTTTGTTTTAGCTTATAAAAAACACTGGAATCACCGTCACCGATAAACTCTAAAAACTGTAATCCGTGCATCTCCTCACTGGAACGAAAGCCTTCAACTAGAATATCTGTTTCCATGCTCCTTGAATTTCCGTTATAATTCAGAAAGCAGAAATGATCTTTGGGAATTACTTTGGCGTTTGCAGAAGAAAAACATATATAACAGTATTTATTTTTTATGCCAACATATAACAGTTTTTTCGTAAATGCATCCATGATAACTGCAACACATCCTTTGGCCGAATAATCGTGTCCTTTGCTACGCTTATTCCAGCCTCCATCACATATCACTTTTGTCCAGTATGAGTCCTCCTTATACCTATCATCATGAATGGCTGATTTTAAGGCCTCTCGTCCATTTTCTAGCAAAATTTCCGATAAACTATTCATCCAAGCATTACCAAGCTGCCTTTCAATACGGGAATAAACTATTCGTGACATTGGTTTCACTCCAAGCACCCCGAAGAATTCACACAGTGTAGAATACCCTCCTCCACTACCCATGGCTCCCCAAACAGCCTTCGAATTCAAGCAGCCTTTAAGACTTGATTTTTTTTCGGAAAAAGCAACCTGTGTCTGGTCCGTAAAACTTGAAAGATATTCTTTTACGCTTGTTGCTGGACATTCTGGTTCACCTTTAATCCTCTTTTCCCAGTTACACTTATTACACTTAACTTTCAGTTCAGTTTTCAGGCCTTTCTTTTCTAATTGCTTTATAATCAATTTTCCGTGATCGCAACTGATTTTGTGTCTGAATGCTGAAATTACTTCAGCAAGGAAATACCTTAGATTCACAATGCAGTTTCCATCTGGAATTCCAGATAAGTCTATCTCAGTATTCGTATCGGGGCAATCAACACCGTAAGAACCACTACCGTTTCCCAATTTATTTGAATCGTCTATGAGAGGATTTGCTGAAAATTCTTCTGAAATTTTCGATCCATTTGACAAATTATCTTTATCTTGTTCTCCAAGCAGCACCTTTCTAAAAAAAATGAAAAGAACCATAGAAAAACAAAACAGCGACCCGGCTCAATAGTAAACGAAAGTCTAAAAAACGAAATTTTGATACTAATAAATACGTCAAAAGAATCGGATTTTAATTAAATTTAGTCCTACCCATCAAAAGATAAGAGCCTGAGAAAATTTGTCTTATTTTGGAAAAAAGGGGGAAACACGCCCTAAAAGTCATAGAATTGTTTTGCCAGAAGACTGATCAAGGGTGCGTGTTTATTTGTTTTTTGTTTTCTTTTTCCCAGGGGTGATTGTATCGACCCATTGGTCCTAGGGTGTCGCAAGAGGGCTCATTTTAATGAAAATGAAAAGTTCCAGTGCCCTTTTTAAGCGACCAAAAATTGGAGGGCACCTAGGCCCCCTCCCACTTTCATTTTTTTTCTCAAAGTCAACAGATCAAAATTTTGAGATAGCCATTTTCTTAAGCATAGTCAAAAAACATAATAAGATGTCTTTGGGGACGACTTACTCCCCCATAGTTCCCGGGGGAGGGGCTACAAGTTATAAACTTTGATCAGTGTTTACCTTGACCTGATGCCCACTTAATTGGACAATCTGTCTTGGCTTTTTCTACAATTGGCCATGACTTGACTTTTCCCACAACTATTCCTTTTAATTAAAAGTCAACGGTTGAGGGGTTTTGGCTGAGGGGGGGGGGGGGGTAGAGGGGAGGGAGCTACGTTGAAGGATCTTTACTTAGAGGAATTTGTCACGGGGGAAAAGAAATTCAATGAAGGGGCATAGGATTTTCTAGCATTATTAAAAAAAACACTGAAAAAATAATAATGAAGAAGTTTTTCAACTGAAAGTAAGGAGCAGCATTAAAACATAAAACGAACAGAAATTATTACGCATATGAGGGGTTCATCTCCTCCTAAATACCTCGCTCTTTCCGTTAAAGTAATTTCAACTATATATTCTACGGACTTGGTGATTCTAGGGTCATTCTTAAAGAACCGGGAAAAAATTTAAGCTTTAGTGTAAAGAGCGAGGTATTGACGAAAGGGCAAACCCCCTCATATATGTAATACAAATATACAAAGTTCTAGGTGCTTTTATAAGTTACCAAAAATTGGAGGGCAACTAGACCTCCTCCCCCACCCCATTTTCTTCAAAATCGTCAGAACGAAAATATGAGAAAGCCATTTAGACAAAAAAAGATATGCAAATTTCGTTGTGCGGTTAGCCAAATCAAAACATGCATTAATTTAAAAACGTTCAGAAATTACATAAAAAAAACAGTTTTTTTTAACTTCAAGTAAGGAGCGTCATTAAAACTTAAAACGAACAGAAATTATTCCGTATATGAAAGGGGTAGTCCCCTCCTCAACGCCTCGCTCTTTACGCTAAAGTTTCTTATTGTTTTAAAAAGTATAGTTGTGAGAAAGAGTCAAACTTTAGCGTAGAGAGCGGGACATTGAGGGACTACCCCCTTTCATAAACGGAATAATTTTTGTTCGTTTTAATGTCGCTCCTTACATGCAGTTAAAAAAAACTTGTTTTTTTTTATTTAATGGACAAGAGGGAATGAAACTTGTATATGTAATTTTTACTTACCGGTATTTTAAATTCAGCCACCTTTTGTTGATAATTTTCTTCCTCATATCTCAAATGTCTTATTGACTTCAGTTGACAAGTCAACTAATCAGAGACACAATGCCTTGGAGGCGTAATGCCTAAAATTGGATAAGAATCCCGCCTTTTTTTCTATTGGCTGATGAACAACGCTATTAAGCCGGAAACAGGGGTAAAATAAGTAAAAAGTAAGCACATTTTGAAATTGTATTTTTCTGATTTTGCTTTCAAACTATTTATGATAGACATCAGAAATTTTCTGTAATGGTTGTAGATTATAAAATCTACATATGATCCAAAATTCTACCCTCTGGAGCCAACTTCATACCTTCTAGCAAGAAAAATGTTGAAAATTAAAAATAATTTTTTGCACCGTTAAAAATAAAAATATAACAATTCTGCAACCAACATTTTTTTTTAAATACTGGCAGGATGAACTAAAAAAAAAATCTACTGTCATTTCCCATCCACTAAATTTTTATTCACCAAACTAAAATAACTTGATTTCTTTTTTTTGCACAATAGGTAAAGCATATACAGAAAAAGTGAAACCAACATTTTTTTCCTTTTTAACTCGAGAGTCATCAAAAAAAAAATCAGTTCAAAATCACCAAAATCGCAGAAGTTATTCATGATTTTCTATCATAGGAGAAATAGCATTGGACACAAATTAAGACCATTTGCCTTAATCACATTCGTTACCATTTGCAATTATAAAATAGTCTAATACCTTCATTTTTTCAACATACGTAGCTATTACCCTCGAAAACTAAAACTTTTGAAATAGGAAAAGAGCCTTTAATCACATTATTTACCATTTCCAATCATAAAATAGTCTAATATCTTCATTTTTTCAACATACGTCGAAAACTAAAACTTTTGAAATAGAAAAAGAGCCTTTAAGCACATTCTTTACCATGTGCAATCATAAAATAGTCTAATATCTTCATCTTTCCAACATACGTAGCTATTACCCTCGAAAACTTAAACTTTTGAAATAGGAAAAGAGCCTTTAATCACATTTTTTACCATGTGCAATCATAAAATAGTCTAATATCTTCATTTTTCCAACATACGTAGCTATTACCCTCGAAAACTAAAACTTTTGACATAGGAAAAGAGCCTTTAAGCACATTCTTTACCATGTGCAATCATAAAATAGTCTAATATCTTCATTTTTCCAACATACGTAGCTTTTACCCTCGAAAACTAAAACTTTTGACATAGGAAAAGAGCCTTTAATCACATTCTTTACCATGTGCAATCATAAAATAGTCTAATATCTTCATTTTTCCAACATTCGTAGCTATTACCCTCGAACACGAAAACTTTTGACATAGGAAAAGAGCCTTTAAGCACTTTCTTTACCATGTGCAATCATAAAATAGTCTAATATCTTCATTTTTCCAATATACGTAGCTATTACCCTCGAAAACTAAAACTTTTGACATAGGAAAAGAGCCTTTAATCACATTCGTTACCATTTGCAATTATAAAATAGTCTAATATCTTCATTTTTTCAACATACGTAGCTATTACCCTCGAAAACTAAAACTTTTGAAATAGGAAAAGAGCCTTTAAGCACTTTCTTTACCATGTGCAATCATAAAATAGTCTAATATCTTCATTTTTCCAACATAGGTAGCTATTACCCTCGAAAACTAAAACTTTTGAAATAGGAAAAGAGCCTTTAAGCACTTTCTTTACCATGTGCAATCATAAAATAGTCTAATATCTTCATTTTTCCAACATACGTAGCTATTACCCTCGAAAAATAAAACTTTTGAAATAGGAAAAGAGCCTTTAAGCACTTTCTTTACCATGTGCAATCATAAAATAGTCTAATATCTTCATTTTTCCAACATACGTAGCTATTACCCTCGAAAACTAAAACTTTTGCCATAGGAAAAGAGCCTTTAATCACACTCTTTACCATGTGCAATCATAAAATAGTCTAATATCTTCATTTTTCCAACATACGTAGCTATTACCCTCGAAAACGAAAACTTTTGAAATAGGAAAAGAGCCTTTAATCACATTCTTTACCATTTGCAATCATAAAATAGTCTAATATCTTCATTTTTTCAACAGACGTAGCTATTACCCTCGAAAACTAAAACTTTTGACATAGGAAAAGAGCCTTTAATCACATTCTTTACCATTTTCAATCATAAAATAGTCTAATATCTTCATTTTTTCAACATACGTAGCTATTACCCTCGAAAACTAAAACTTTTGACATAGGAAAAGAGCCTTTAATCACATTCGTTACCATTTGCAATTATAAAATAGTCTAATATCTTCATTTTTTCAACATACGTAGCTATTACCCTCGAAAACTAAAACTTTTGACATAGGAAAAGAGCCTTTAATCACATTCTTTACCATTTGCAATCATAAAATAGTCTAATATCTTCATTTTTTCAACATGCGTAGCTATTACCCTCGAAAACTAAAACTTTTGCCATAGAAAAAGAGCCTTTAATCACATTCTTTACCATGTGCAATCATAAAATAGTCTAATATCTTCATTTTTCCAACATACGTAGCTATTACCCTCGAAAACTAAAACTTTTGACATAGGAAATGAGCCTTTAATCACATTCGTTACCATTTGCAATTATAAAATAGTCTAATACCTTCATTTTTTCAACATACGTAGCTATTACCCTCGAAAACTAAAACTTTTGAAATAGGAAAAGAGCCTTTAATCACATTATTTACCATTTCCAATCATAAAATAGTCTAATATCTTCATTTTTTCAACATACGTCGAAAACTAAAACTTTTGAAATAGAAAAAGAGCCTTTAAGCACATTCTTTACCATGTGCAATCATAAAATAGTCTAATATCTTCATCTTTCCAACATACGTAGCTATTACCCTCGAAAACTTAAACTTTTGAAATAGGAAAAGAGCCTTTAATCACATTCTTTACCATGTGCAATCATAAAATAGTCTAATATCTTCATTTTTCCAACATACGTAGCTATTACCCTCGAAAACTAAAACTTTTGAAATAGGAAAAGAGCCTTTAAGCACATTCTTTACCATGTGCAATCATAAAATTGTCTAATATCTTCATTTTTCCAACAAACGTAGCTTTTACCCTCGAAAACTAAAACTTTTGACATAGGAAAAGAGCCTTTAATCACATTCTTTACCATGTGCAATCATAAAATAGTCTAATATCATCATTTTTCCAACATTCGTAGCTATTACCCTCGAACACGAAAACTTTTGACATAGGAAAAGAGCCTTTAAGCACTTTCTTTACCATGTGCAATCATAAAATAGTCTAATATCTTCATTTTTCCAATATACGTAGCTATTACCCTCGAAAACTAAAACTTTTGACATAGGAAAAGAGCCTTTAATCACATTCTTTACCATGTGCAATCATAAAATAGTGTAATATCTTCATTTTTCCAACATACGTAGCTATTACCCTCGAAAACTAAAACTTTTGACATAGGAAAAGAGCCTTTAATCACATTCTTTACCATGTGCAATCATAAAATAGTCTAATATCTTCATTTTTCCAACATACGTAGCTATTACCCTCGAAAACTAAAACTTTTGACATAGGAAAAGAGCCTTTAATCACATTCGTTAACATTTGCAATTATAAAATAGTCTAATATCTTCATTTTTTCAACATACGTAGCTATTACCCTCGAAAATTAAAACTTTTGACATAGGAAAGGAGCCTTTAATCACATTCTTTACCATTTGCAATCACAAAATAGTCTAATATCTTCATTTTTTCAACATACGTAGCTATTACCCTCGAAAACTAAAACTTTTGACATAGGAAAAGAGCCTTTAATCACATTCTTTACCATGTGCAATTATAAAATAGTCTAATATCTTCATTTTTTCAACATCCGTAGCTATTACCCTCGAAAACGAAAACTTTTTAAAAAGTAAAAGAGCCTTTAATCACATTCTTTACCATTTGCAATCATAAAATAGTCTAACATCTTCATTTTTTCAACATAGGTAGCTATTACCCTCGAAAACTAAAACTTTTGAAATAGGACAAGAGCCTTTAAGCACTTTCTTTACCATGTGCAATCATAAAATAGTCTAATATATTCATTTTTCCAACATACATAGATATTACCCTCGAAAACTAAAACTTTTGACATAGGAAAAGAGCCTTTAATCACATTCTTTACCATGTGCAATCATAAAATAGTCTAATATCTTCATTTTTTCAACATACGTTGCTATTACCCTCGAAAACTAAATT
Source organism: Artemia franciscana (assembly GCF_032884065.1). Classification (NCBI taxonomy): domain Eukaryota; kingdom Metazoa; phylum Arthropoda; class Branchiopoda; order Anostraca; family Artemiidae; genus Artemia; species Artemia franciscana. Next base: position 95,687 of record NW_027063067.1, read on the forward strand.
TTTGACATAGGAAAAGAGCCTTTAATCACATTCTTTACCATTTGCAATCATAAAATTGTCTAATATCTTCATTTTTTCAACATACGTAGCTATTACCCTCGAAAACTAAAACTTTTGAAATAGGAAAAGAGCCTTTAATCACATTCTTTACCATTTGCAATCATAAAATAGTCTAATATCTTCGTTTTTTCAACATACGTAGCTATTACCCTCGAAAACTAAAACTTTTGAAATAGGAAAAGAGCCTTTAAGCACTTTCTTTACCATGTGCAATCATAAAATAGTCTAATATCTTCATTTTTCCAACATACGTAGCTATTACCCTCGAAAACTAAAACTTTTGACATAGGAAAAGAGCCTTTAATCACATTCTTTACCATGTGCAATCATAAAATAGTCTAATATCTTAATTTTTCCAACATACGTAGCTATTACCCTCGAAAACTAAAACTTTTGACATAGGAAAAGAGCCTTTAAGCACTTTCTTTACCATGTGCAATCATAAAATAGTCTAATATCTTCATTTTTCCAACATACGTAGCTATTACCCTCGAAAACTAAAACTTTTGACATAGGAAAAGAGCCTTTAATCACATTCTTTACCATGTGCAATCATAAAATAGTCTAATATCTTCATTTTTCCAACATACGTAGCTATTACCCTCGAAAACTAAAACTTTTGACATAGGAAAAGAGCCTTTAATCACATTCGTTACCATTTGCAATTATAAAATAGTCTAATATCTTCATTTTTTCAACATACGTAGCTATTACCCTCGAAAACTAAAACTTTTGACATAGGAAAAGAGCCTTTAATCACATTCTTTACCACTTGCAATCACAAAATAGTCTAATATCTTCATTTTTTCAACATACTTAGCTATTACCCTCGAAAACTAAAACTTTTGACATAGGAAAAGAGCCTTTAATCACATTCTTTACCATGTGCAATCATAAAATAGTCTAATATCTTCATTTTTCCAACATACGTAGCTATTACCCTCGAAAACTAAAACTTTTGACATAGGAAAAGAGCCTTTAATCACATTCTTTACCATGTGCAATTATAAAATAGTCTAATATCTTCATTTTTTCAACATACGTAGCTATTACCCTCGAAAACGAAAACTTTTGAAATAGAAAAAGAGCCTTTAATCACATTCTTTACCATTTGCAATCATAAAATAGTCTAACATCTTCATTTTTTCAACATACGTAGCTATTACCCTTGAAAACTAAAACTTTTGAAATAGGAAAAGAGCCTTTAAGCACTTTCTTTACCATGTGCAATCATAAAATAGTCTAATATCTTCATTTTTCCAACATACATAGCTATTACCCTCGAAAACTAAAACTTTTGACATAGGAAAAGAGCCTTTAATCACATTCTTTACCATGTGCAATCATAAAATAGTCTAATATCTTCATTTTTCCAACATACGTAGCTATTACCCTCGAAAACGAAAACTTTTGAAATAGGAAAAGAGCCTTTAATCACATTCTTTACCATTTGCAATCATAAAATAGTCTAATATCTTCATTTTTTCAACAGACGTAGCTATTACCCTCGAAAACTAAAACTTTTGACATAGGAAAAGAGCCTTTAATCACATTCTTTACCATTTTCAATCATAAAATAGTCTAATATCTTCATTTTTTCAACATACGTAGCTATTACCCTCGAAAACTAAAACTTTTGACATAGGAAAAGAGCCTTTAATCACATTCGTTACCATTTGCAATTATAAAATAGTCTAATATCTTCATTTTTTCAACATACGTAGCTATTACCCTCGAAAACTAAAACTTTTGACATAGGAAAAGAGCCTTTAATCACATTCTTTACCATTTGCAATCATAAAATAGTCTAATATCTTCATTTTTTCAACATGCGTAGCTATTACCCTCGAAAACTAAAACTTTTGCCATAGAAAAAGAGCCTTTAATCACATTCTTTACCATGTGCAATCATAAAATAGTCTAATATCTTCATTTTTCCAACATACGTAGCTATTACCCTCGAAAACTAAAACTTTTGACATAGGAAATGAGCCTTTAATCACATTCGTTACCATTTGCAATTATAAAATAGTCTAATACCTTCATTTTTTCAACATACGTAGCTATTACCCTCGAAAACTAAAACTTTTGAAATAGGAAAAGAGCCTTTAATCACATTATTTACCATTTCCAATCATAAAATAGTCTAATATCTTCATTTTTTCAACATACGTCGAAAACTAAAACTTTTGAAATAGAAAAAGAGCCTTTAAGCACATTCTTTACCATGTGCAATCATAAAATAGTCTAATATCTTCATCTTTCCAACATACGTAGCTATTACCCTCGAAAACTTAAACTTTTGAAATAGGAAAAGAGCCTTTAATCACATTTTTTACCATGTGCAATCATAAAATAGTCTAATATCTTCATTTTTCCAACATACGTAGCTATTACCCTCGAAAACTAAAACTTTTGACATAGGAAAAGAGCCTTTAAGCACATTCTTTACCATGTGCAATCATAAAATAGTCTAATATCTTCATTTTTCCAACATACGTAGCTTTTACCCTCGAAAACTAAAACTTTTGACATAGGAAAAGAGCCTTTAATCACATTCTTTACCATGTGCAATCATAAAATAGTCTAATATCTTCATTTTTCCAACATTCGTAGCTATTACCCTCGAACACGAAAACTTTTGACATAGGAAAAGAGCCTTTAAGCACTTTCTTTACCATGTGCAATCATAAAATAGTCTAATATCTTCATTTTTCCAACATACGTAGCTATTACCCTCGAAAACTAAAACTTTTGACATAGGAAAAGAGCCTTTAATCACATTCGTTACATTTGCAATTATAAAATAGTCTAATATCTTCATTTTTTCAACATACGTAGCTATTACCCTCGAAAACTAAAACTTTTGAAATAGGAAAAGAGCCTTTAAGCACTTTCTTTACCATGTGCAATCATAAAATAGTCTAATATCTTCATTTTTCCAACATAGGTAGCTATTACCCTCGAAAACTAAAACTTTTGAAATAGGAAAAGAGCCTTTAAGCACTTTCTTTACCATGTGCAATCATAAAATAGTCTAATATCTTCATTTTTCCAACATACGTAGCTATTACCCTCGAAAAATAAAACTTTTGAAATAGGAAAAGAGCCTTTAAGCACTTTCTTTACCATGTGCAATCATAAAATAGTCTAATATCTTCATTTTTCCAACATACGTAGCTATTACCCTCGAAAACTAAAACTTTTGCCATAGGAAAAGAGCCTTTAATCACACTCTTTACCATGTGCAATCATAAAATAGTCTAATATCTTCATTTTTCCAACATACGTAGCTATTACCCTCGAAAACGAAAACTTTTGAAATAGGAAAAGAGCCTTTAATCACATTCTTTACCATGTGCAATCATAAAATAGTCTAATATCTTCATTTTTTCAACATACGTTGCTATTACCCTCGAAAACTAAATTTTTGACATAGGAAAAGAGCCTTTAATCACATTCTTTACCATTTGCAATCATAAAATTGTCTAATATCTTCATTTTTTCAACATACGTAGCTATTACCCTCGAAAACTAAAACTTTTGAAATAGGAAAAGAGCCTTTAATCACATTCTTTACCATTTGCAATCATAAAATAGTCTAATATCTTCGTTTTTTCAACATACGTAGCTATTACCCTCGAAAACTAAAACTTTTGAAATAGGAAAAGAGCCTTTAAGCACTTTCTTTACCATGTGCAATCATAAAATAGTCTAATATCTTCATTTTTCCAACATACGTAGCTATTACCCTCGAAAACTAAAACTTTTGACATAGGAAAAGAGCCTTTAATCACATTCTTTACCATGTGCAATCATAAAATAGTCTAATATCTTAATTTTTCCAACATACGTAGCTATTACCCTCGAAAACTAAAACTTTTGACATAGGAAAAGAGCCTTTAAGCACTTTCTTTACCATGTGCAATCATAAAATAGTCTAATATCTTCATTTTTCCAACATACGTAGCTATTACCCTCGAAAACTAAAACTTTTGACATAGGAAAAGAGCCTTTAATCACATTCTTTACCATGTGCAATCATAAAATAGTCTAATATCTTCATTTTTCCAACATACGTAGCTATTACCCTCGAAAACTAAAACTTTTGACATAGGAAAAGAGCCTTTAATCACATTCGTTACCATTTGCAATTATAAAATAGTCTAATATCTTCATTTTTTCAACATACGTAGCTATTACCCTCGAAAACTAAAACTTTTGACATAGGAAAAGAGCCTTTAATCACATTCTTTACCACTTGCAATCACAAAATAGTCTAATATCTTCATTTTTTCAACATACGTAGCTATTACCCTCGAAAACTAAAACTTTTGACATAGGAAAAGAGCCTTTAATCACATTCTTTACCATGTGCAATCATAAAATAGTCTAATATCTTCATTTTTCCAACATACGTAGCTATTACCCTCGAAAACTAAAACTTTTGACATAGGAAAAGAGCCTTTAATCACATTCTTTACCATGTGCAATTATAAAATAGTCTAATATCTTCATTTTTTCAACATACGTAGCTATTACCCTCGAAAACGAAAACTTTTGAAATAGAAAAAGAGCCTTTAATCACATTCTTTACCATTTGCAATCATAAAATAGTCTAACATCTTCATTTTTTCAACATACGTAGCTATTACCCTTGAAAACTAAAACTTTTGAAATAGGAAAAGAGCCTTTAAGCACTTTCTTTACCATGTGCAATCATAAAATAGTCTAATATCTTCATTTTTCCAACATACATAGCTATTACCCTCGAAAACTAAAACTTTTGACATAGGAAAAGAGCCTTTAATCACACTCTTTACCATGTGCAATCATAAAATAGTCTAATATCTTCATTTTTCCAACATACGTAGCTATTACCCTCGAAAACGAAAACTTTTGAAATAGGAAAAGAGCCTTTAATCACATTCTTTACCATTTGCAATCATAAAATAGTCTAATATCTTCATTTTTAATCACATTCGTTACCATTTGCAATTATAAAATAGTCTAATATCTTCATTTTTTCAACATACGTAGCTATTACCCTCGAAAACTAAAACTTTTGACATAGGAAAAGAGCCTTTAATCACATTCTTTACCATTTGCAATCATAAAATAGTCTAATATCTTCATTTTTTCAACATGCGTAGCTATTACCCTCGAAAACTAAAACTTTTGCCATAGAAAAAGAGCCTTTAATCACATTCTTTACCATGTGCAATCATAAAATAGTCTAATATCTTCATTTTTCCAACATACGTAGCTATTACCCTCGAAAACTAAAACTTTTGACATAGGAAAAGAGCCTTTAATCACATTCTTATATGTGATTAAATCAAATAGTCTAATATCTTCATTTTTTCAACATACGTAGCTATTACCCTCGAAAACTAAAACTTTTGACATAGGAAAAGAGCCTTTAATCACATTCTTTACCATGTGCAATCATAAAATAGTCTAATATCTTCATTTTTCCAACATACGTAGCTATTACCCTCGAAAACTAAAACTTTTAACATAGGAAAAGAGCCTTTAATCACTTTCTTTACCATGTGCAATCATAAAATAGTCTAATATCTTCATTTTTCCAACATACGTAGCTATTACCCTCGAAAACTAAAACTTTTGACATAAGAAAAGAGCCTTTAATCACATTCTTTACCATGTGCAATCATAAAATAGGCTAATATTTTCATTTTTTCAACATACGTAGCTATTACCCTCGAAAACTAAAACTTTTGACTTACGAAAAGAGCCTTTAATCACATTCATTACCATGTGCAATCATAAAATAGTCTAATATCTTCATTTTTCCAACATACGTAGCTATTACCCTCGAAAACTAAAACTTTTGACAGAGGAAAAGAGCCTTTAATCACATTCGTTACCATTTGCAATTATAAAATAGTCTAATATCTTCATTTTTTCAACATACGTAGCTATTACCCTCGAAAACTAAAACTTTTGACA
>NW_027063068.1:0-24287 GCF_032884065.1 Artemia franciscana
GATTAGGATATCACAAAATTAAGCATTCAATATGCTTGTTTGTAAATCTTAACTAAATACAAACCCTGTTGGAATTTTGTTGATATCCATCTCACAATTAGTGTGTCTAAAGAAAGTTTCCAAAGAGCATTCAGTTTTCAGCATGTATTTTATCTTTATTGATGGTTAAAGAAAGCAATAGATATACCTGCTGTAGTTGATTAGTAATAAATAACTTGCTGCCTCTCTGCATAAAAATGTGCATTTTTGTGTATAATGTATAGCTTTTAAAGTCATTAATTCCTGAGAAGCCCCTTCTCCAGTTATGCCAGCTTTGTGGGTAGTAAAGCCTTTCTAAAATAATCTGAAATAATTCTTTGGGGGTCCTTACCAGTGACTTTCCTTTCTACTGCAATTAGCAATGGGTGAAATATATTGCAGTCACTAAAAATTTACAATCTTACTTATTTTACCACTATTAAGTTGCAAAAAGGGTGAACTAAATATTTACCATTGAATTTGCCACAAAAGAAATTTCTAGCTTCAAGAAATTCAATCATGCCTTTAGAACAAGGGATCCTAAGTTAGGTCAAAGTCTTGAAAATGTGCTTCTAGTATAAGTAATTTGTAAATAAAAATTTGTATCTTACTAAAAATGAGACAAAAAAAATCCTGCAGAAAAGAAACAAGACAGATTAATAAAGGAAGAAATACCATGGATGCCCATGAAATGTAAGATAGAAATGAACAAAACTTCAATTATGCATCTGTTTTCTTTAAACAGACAGGAGGAATAAACCTCCAAGCTTTGACAAATTCAATCTCACTTTTGGAACCAGGTATAAGACTAATTTCAAAAGCTTTGGTGGGTTTATGTTACGTAACAATATTATTGGTACGCCTATTTTTAGTTGTAGCACGTGTGGTGGAAACCCTGAAAGATCTATGGAATTTAAAAATTCAGATGGATAATTAACCGCTTCATTTGGTTCCAAAACTGTGTCGACTGACTTGTAAAGGACTGCCTGGTCTTGAATCTTGGTCAAAACAATATTGTTGATTTCGTGGACGTCTATATTTTTGGGTGCGAGAATCGCTCTTTCACTTAGCCATTTATTATTTTTATAATTTTTTAGAATATTCGGAAATATATTTTCAATCAATTCATTTTTGGACGTCACTAAATTACAGAAATCAGCAGGTAGTTGTATACGTCCTGAAATTGAGTCTACTGGGAGCTTTCCGTTTCTCATTGCTAGCAATTGATCTGAAAATGTTTGACCAGAGTCATCGTTTTGCAATCGGACAAGCAAATTTGTAGTTAATTTTAATGTTTTTACGTGTGCCCATAAATTAGAATTTTTCAGGCAAGCATTCATTTCGTCTGCAGGAGTTGATCTAGGTATTATAGGTAATGTTTGCCTGAAATCTCCTGCAAGCAATATTAATGTGCTGCCAAAGGGTTTCGAATTCTCTCTTAAATCTTTCAAGCATTGATCCAGAGCCTCGAGCGATTTTTTGTGTGCCATTGTGCACTCATCCCAAATAATAAGTTTGCATTGCTGCAATACTTTACCCATCCCAGATGATTTGGAAATATTGCACGTGGGAGTTTCTGTAGAATGCAAGTTCAGAGGCAATTTCAAAGCGGAATGAGCAGTTCTTCCACCAGGCAGCAATGTTGCGGCTATTCCGGACGACGCAATTGCCAACGCTATATCATTTTTAGATCGAAGTGATGCCAGAATCAGTTTTATCACAAACGTTTTACCAGTACCTCCTGGCGCATCCAAAAAGAAAATTTCTCCAACGTTGTTATCGACACAATGCATTATCGTATCATAAATGTCTTTTTGTTCCGACGTTAACTTGGAAATGTTATTTTGTACATACGACAATAGATCACTCGTACTGTAACTTTGTTCACGATCCAATTCTACACATGTCGAAACAGCAGCGATACGGTTAGGTGAAGGCATTCCCAAACCCTGAAGAGGTTTGTTTGCCATACTTATGCAAATATCTTCTATAACAACTAAAGTGTAGTTATAAATTTCTGGTGTAAAATCAAAAGTCATGTCTGACGTCTCTAACTGTTTTCGATGAAGTATATCTTCGGACATTTTTGACTTATATTTTTCCCATAAATCTGTAGGAGCTGATGGAGAGCAAGTTGTTAAAATGATGCCAAACAATGCACGAATTTGACTTGGGGTTGACGTTTCGCACGCGTCATTGATGCAGTTATCCCAGTGTTGGTCATTCTCCAATAAATTCAGAGCTTGGCATGCACTACGGTAAGTGTCATGTATAGTACCATTTACAGTCCTCAAATACTCAAAGGATGTCGGACCGGGTACATTCACCAAAAGCAGGCGTAGAAAGAAGCATTCATGTTGATTGGGGTGAACGGTGTAGAGTCTTCCCATCGTGGTATCTTTGAAGATGGTAGGTTGGCCGTCGACTGACTTACCCTGTTTTCGACGTTCAAATACTTTATTTTTAGTATTCCACGTGTAATACGAAGGCACTTCAGTATACAGCAGTTTTTTCGCAAAAGAATCATTTTTGCAAAGCGAAAAAAAAGCTGTTAATGTTGTATCCGGTGGATTCAGGACTCTTTGTTGCACGTTGGTTTCCGTGAAATAAACACGTTGACCATTCTGTAAATGTACCGCTAAGTGAACAACAGCTGGACTACGTTCATGCATCGGAAATGAAAGAATTCGCCAAACAGCTTCATTACTGCTTATGTATTTTCCAGCCTGATATTCTACGATTTCATCGAAATCTTTGATTTCGGACTGCAAGCCAAAAACTGCCATGTCACTGCCTTTGTTGACGTATTTACATATATATTTTATTGCCTTTACGGAGTTACAGTATTCAACGTTTATATGTGCATTAAACGTTTTTGATAATAAAGGGGAATATGGAACAACCCACTGGTTATCTACTTCGATGGTGGTACCGTTACGCTTCTTTATTATTGCTGTTTTACCGCCATCTTCAGTAGATCTTCTTCTATATTGTGGGTAACCATCATTGCCAGTAATTGTTTTGGGTACTAAAAGTCGAGGATATTGCTTTGTGCACCTTCCTTTGGCCATGCATGGTGAATTTTCGTTCAGTGCACCGCAAGGTCCATGTATCATATTTTTTACAATAATATCATGTAACCCCTTATCGACATTTTTATCAGGTATTTCAGCGGAAATCACATCATCAATTTCGTTTGAAGTAATTTTTTTATGTAGCCAGATTAGTATATGTGCGTGTGGCAAACCTCGTTTTTGCCATTCCACTGAGTACATCCAGCATCGCACTGACCCAAACACTTCATGTTTTACAAGGTAGTTTATCAGTGATTTCAACTTTTGAATTTCTATCACTGATGAAGTACAATTGTAAAAATTTATGATTCTCGCCTAAGAATGGTAGAAGGGACCCTGCTTTATGATAAATTTGCCCTTTTACTTTGAAAGTAGACATAAATTGATCTGGATTTTCGATTTGGGCTCCAAACGACGTCATTTGGAAACATGAGTTGTATTGTCTGATTTTTGACAAAAAACGCTTAGATTCTGACGTAGTTCCAGTAAGGAAAGTCTTCAATGGCTCTGGTGGTGCAGCCAATAGAGGAAGTTTAACTTTTCCTGAGGCGCAACACATTCCCATTGTTTCACCATTGAATTTCAAGGCCTTGCAATAGGGACAAATTTTAGACATTGTCCCGATTTGAACACATCTACTCAAGCTATAATCATCGACTGGGTTGTACCTGAATGCCAGGCGATAACTTTCAGATTGCTCTGATTCCTCGGCACGCTTTCTTTTCTTACTTTCTCTATCAGCAGCAAGCCTGATTTCTTGCTGTTCTTGTAATTCCTCGGCACGCTTTCTTTTCTTACTTTCTCTATCAGCAGCAAGCCTGATTTCTTGCTGTTCTTGTAATTCCTCGGCACGCTTTCTTTTCTTACTTTCTCTATCAGCAGCAAGCCTGATTTCTTGCTGTTCTTGTAATTCCTCGGCCCGCCTTCTTTTTTCACATTCTCTTTTAGCAGCAAGTCTGCTTCTGCGTTGCTCTGGTAGTTCCTCGGCATGCTTTCTTTTTTCACTTTCTCTTTTAGCAGCAAGTCTGCTTTCGCGTTGCTCTGGTAGTTCCTCGGCACGCTTTCTTTTCTGACTTTCTCTATCAGCAGCAAGTTTTCTGGCATAGACTCTTTGAGCATCTTCATCAGTCATTATAAACTTAAGCATTAATAGAATTCTACGCGAACATACGTCTTATATAACTTGAATGACGTCACGCCTTCAAAGCAAAAATGATGGCAGCTAATTTCATGACGTCAGCCGAAACATGACGGCGAACATATGTCTTATATAACTTGAATGACGTCACATTCAAAGCAAAAATGACGGCAACTAATTTCATGACGTCAGCCGAAACATGACGTCACCTGATCCATCCACAGACAGACAGACAACTTATTTTTATATATAGATATAGCTGTTGGGGTGGCGCTTCGCGCCACCCCAACACCTAGTTGGTGGGGCGCTTCGCGCCCCCCCAAGCCCCCCCGCGCGCGTAAGTCGTTACGCGCCATATTAGTTACGCGCCATTGTAGTTGTGTCCCTGTGTCCCACCTGTGAATATAGATAGATTTATATATGTGTTTCAAACTACGTAAAAATTGCGAATATACAACATTCTTGGCTTTCCCATTGTCTGTCCATATACAAAGCCGTATGTACTAATAATGACGTCATATGCAAACGCTCTTTTTACAAACAAACAAACATGCATACACACAACTCGTTTTTATATAGATAGATAGATAGATAGATACAATACAAATTAACTACGTAAAACTTGTGAATATACAACAGTCTTCGCTGTCCCATTGTCTGTGCGTATAAATAGATTGTCAGGTTTACCGACCCTCAAAGATGCAACATACAATTGTACATTGGTAAAGCAATCTGTATTAAGATCTATACCGCATTTTTCTAGTGATTGCCCTTGAGCTTTGTTGATGGTGGTTGCAAATGCTAATCGAATTGGGAATTGCAATCTTTTAAATTGAAAAAGCAGATCCGTTGGAATCATGGGAATGCGAGGAATAAGAACAGCCTCACCCTCATAAGGCCCTGTCAAGATTGTGGCATCTATTAGGTTTTCCATTTTTTTTTTTACGGCAAGTCGCGTGCCATTGCAAAGCTTTGGTGGGTTGATATTTCTTAAAAGTATTATTGGTACGCCTATTTTTAGTTGTAGCAGGTGTGGTGGACACCCTGAAGGATCTATGGAATTTAAAAATTCAGATGGATAATTAACCGCTTCATTTGGTTCCGAAATACAAATTAACTGCTTAAAACTTGCGAATATACAACATTCTTCACTGTCCAATTCTCGCTGCATATAAATAGATTGTCAGGTTTACCGACCCTCGAACATGCAACGTACAATTGTCCATGGGAAAAACAATCAGTATTAAGATCAATACCACATTTTTCTAATGATTGACCTTGAGCTTTGTTAATGGTGATTGCAAATGCTAATCGAATTGGGAATTGCAATCTTTTAAATTGAAAAGGCAGATCTGTTGGAATCATGGGAATGCGAGGAATAAGAACAGCCTCACCCTCAAAAGGCCCTGTCAGGATTGTGGCCTCTATTAGGTTTTCCATTGTTTTTTTTACGGCAAGTCGAGTGCCATTGCAAAGCTTTGGTGGGTTTATGTTACGTAACAATATTATTGGTACGCCTATTTTTAGTTGTAGCACGTGTGGTGGAAACCCTGAAAGATCTATGGAATTTAAAAATTCAGATGGATAATTAACCGCTTCATTTGGTTCCAAAACTGTGTCGACTGACTTGTAAAGGACTGCCTGGTCTTGAATCTTGGTCAAAACAATATTGTTGATTTCGTGGACGTCTATATTTTTGGGTGCGAGAATCGCTCTTTCACTTAGCCATTTATTATTTTTATAATTTTTTAGAATATTCGGAAATATATTTTCAATCAATTCATTTTTGGACGTCACTAAATTACAGAAATCAGCAGGTAGTTGTATACGTCCTGAAATTGAGTCTACTGGGAGCTTTCCGTTTCCCATTGCTAGCAATTGATCTGAAAATGTTTGACCAGAGTCATCGTTTTGCAATCGGACACGCATATTTGTAGTTAATTTTAATGTTTTTACGTGTGCCCATAAATTAGAATTTTTCAGGCAAGCATTCATTTCGTCTGCAGGAGTTGATCTAGGTATTATAGGTAATGTTTGCCTGAAATCTCCTGCAAGCAATATTAATGTGCTGCCAAAGGGTTTCGAATTCCCTCTTAAATCTTTCAAGCATTGATCCAGAGCCTCGAGCGATTTTTTGTGTGCCATTGTGCACTCATCCCAAATAATAAGTTTGCATTGCTGCAATACTTTACCCATCCCAGATGATTTGGAAATATTGCACGTGGGAGTTTCTGTAGAATGCAAGTTCAGAGGCAATTTCAAAGCGGAATGAGCAGTTCTTCCACCAGGCAGCAATGTTGCGGCTATTCCGGACGACGCAATTGCCAACGCTATATCATTTTTAGATCGAATTGATGCCAGAATCAGTTTTATCACAAACGTTTTACCAGTACCTCCTGGCGCATCCAAAAAGAAAATTTCTCCAACGTTGTTATCGACACAATGCATTATCGTATCATAAATGTCTTTTTGTTCCGACGTTAACTTGGAAATGTTATTTTGTACATACGACAATAGATCACTCGTACTGTAACTTTGTTCACGATCCAATTCTACACATGTCGAAACAGCAGCGATACGGTTAGGTGAAGGCATTCCCAAACCCTGAAGAGGTTTGTTTGCCATACTTATGCAAATATCTTCTATAACAACTAAAGTGTAGTTATAAATTTCTGGTGTAAAATCAAAAGTCATGTCTGACGTCTCTAACTGTTTTCGATGAAGTATATCTTCGGACATTTTTGACTTATATTTTTCCCATAAATCTGTAGGAGCTGATGGAGAGCAAGTTGTTAAAATGATGCCAAACAATGCACGAATTTGACTTGGGGTTGACGTTTCGCACGCGTCATTGATGCAGTTATCCCAGTGTTGGTCATTCTCCAATAAATTCAGAGCTTGGCATGCACTACGGTAAGTGTCATGTATAGTACCATTTACAGTCCTCAAATACTCAAAGAATGTCGGACCGGGTACATTCACCAAAAGCAGGCGTAGAAAGAAGCATTCATGTTGATTGGGGTGAGCGGTGTAGAGTCTTCCTATCGTGGTATCTTTGAAGATGGTAGGTTGGCCGTCGACTGACTTACCCTGTTTTCGACGTTCAAATACTTTATTTTTAGTATTCCACGTGTAATACGAAGGCACTTCAGTATACAGCAGTTTTTTTGCAAAAGAATCATTTTTGCAAAGCGAAAAAAAAGCTGTTAATGTTGTATCCGGTGGATTCAGGACTCTTTGTTGCACGTTGGTTTCCGTGAAATAAACACGTTGACCATTCTGTAAATGTACCGCTAAGTGAACAACAGCTGGACTACGTTCATGTATCGGAAATGAAAGAATTTGCCAAACAGCTTCATTACTGCTTATGTATCTTCCAGCCTGATATTCTACGATTTCATCGAAATCTTTGATTTCGGACTGCAAGCCAAAAACTGCCATGTCACTGCCTTTGTTGACGTATTTACATATATATTTTATTGCCTTTACGGAGTTACAGTATTCAAGATTTATATGGGCATTAAATGTTTTTGATAATAAAGGGGAATATGGAACAACCCACTGGTTATCTACTTCGATGGTGGTACCGTTACGCTTCTTTTTTATTGCTGTTTTACCGCCATCTTCAGTAGATCTTCTTCTATATTGTGGGTAACCATCATTGCCAGTAATTGTTTTGGGTACTAAAAGTCGAGGATATTGCTTTGTGCACCTTCCTTTGGCCATGCATGGTGAATTTTCGTTCAGTGCACCGCAAGGTCCATGTATCATATTTTTTACAATAATATCATGTAACCCCTTATCGACATATTTATCAGGTATTTCAGCGGAAATCACATCATCAATTTCGTTTGAAGTAATTTTTTTATGTAGCCAGATTAGTATATGTGCGTGTGGCAAACCTCGTTTTTGCCATTCCACTGAGTACATCCAGCATCGCACTGACCCAAACACTTCATGTTTTACAAGGTAGTTTATCAGTGATTTCAACTTTTGCCGGAAGACACGTGCCGTAATGTCATGCCTATGAACCGCCGATTGTCCTTGAAGTAAAAGCTGCAGTATCTCGTCCCAAGATTGATTACATGTAAATGTAATAAATAAATCTGGACGACCATAGAGACGAACATACGCAATAGCATCTTGAGCATATTCATGCATATGACGGGGACTGCCAGCATATGACGAAGGTAAAATTGTTAATCTTCCAACGTTTGTGGTATTACCGTCATTTATAACTGCATCTCGCAAATGAATGTATTGTTCAGAGCGGAGCTTGGTCTGATTCAGGCGGATATATAGCAAACGTTCTGATTCAATTTTAGAATACATATCCACGACGAATTGGTGAAACAATTCACGGCATTTTAAAATATAATTTTCTTCATCCTGCCGAATCATTAGTCTATAGGAATAATAATGCATTGCACTGCATTTCTTATTCATTTCTTTGTTAGTGGCTGGATTCATCAATTTAATATTAAAGTGATAGCCGTCGGCTCCATCCCAAAAAATGATAGGATATTGTAGGGCATCGTAGCATCGATGAGTTTCAGCAATTCTTAACAACTGAGCGTTTCGCTTATGTAGAATAATATCTCGAGGTAAAAACTGATCACTGACCATAACGATTGCCACTTCGTCGATAGTCGGAGCATTGTATCTTCGCACATGTTGGCCAGGAGGCGTTTTGTCAGCGGAAATAACAATTTTATGAGTATCAGTAGGCATCAAATCGATGGCTGTTTTGAACAGACGCACTAAATTATTATTTTCGTGGAAAAGATGTTGCAATTGGGAAACGATTGTCCTTTCAACGTTGGGAGAAATTTCGCAACGTGCATTCAATTCAGAATTTCTATCACTGATGAAGTACAATTGTAAAAATTTATGATTCTCGCCTAAGAATGGTAGAAGGGACCCTGCTTTATGATAAATTTGCCCTTTTACTTTGAAAGTAGACATAAATTGATCTGGATTTTCGATTTGGGCTCCAAACGACGTCATTTGGAAACATGAGTTGTATTGTCTGATTTTTGACAAAAAACGCTTAGATTCTGACGTAGTTCCAGTAAGGAAAGTCTTCAATGGCTCTGGTGGTGCAGCCAATAGAGGAAGTTTAACTTTTCCTGAGGCGCAACACATTCCCATTGTTTCACCATTGAATTTCAAGGCCTTGCAATAGGGACAAATTTTAGACATTGTCCCGATTTGAACACATCTACTCAAGCTATAATCATCGACTGGGTTGTACCTGAATGCCAGGCGATAACTTTCAGATTGCTCTGATTCCTCGGCACGCTTTCTTTTCTTACTTTCTCTATCAGCAGCAAGCCTGATTTCTTGCTGTTCTTGTAATTCCTCGGCCCGCCTTCTTTTTTCACATTCTCTTTTAGCAGCAAGTCTGCTTCTGCGTTGCTCTGGTAGTTCCTCGGCATGCTTTCTTTTTTCACTTTCTCTTTTAGCAGCAAGTCTGCTTTCGCGTTGCTCTGGTAGTTCCTCGGCACGCTTTCTTTTCTGACTTTCTCTATCAGCAGCAAGTTTTCTGGCATAGACTCTTTGAGCATCTTCATCAGTCATTATAAACTTAAGCATTAATAGAATTCTACGCGAACATACGTCTTATATAACTTGAATGACGTCACGCCTTCAAAGCAAAAATGATGGCAGCTAATTTCATGACGTCAGCCGAAACATGACGGCGAACATATGTCTTATATAACTTGAATGACGTCACCTTCAAAGCAAAAATGACGGCAACTAATTTCATGACGTCAGCCGAAACATGACGTCACCTGATCCATCCACAGACAGACAGACAACTTATTTTTATATAGATAGAAGATAGATATACTAGCTGTTGGGGTGGCGCTTCGCGCCACCCCAACACCTAGTTGGTGGGGGCGCTTCGCGCCCCCCCCCAAGCCCCCCCGCGCGCGTAAGTCGTTACGGGACACAGGGAATATAAATGACGACCGGGACACAGGGACACAACTACAATGGGGACGCCGGGGGGCACAGGGGGATATAAATGACGACCGGGACACCGGGACACAAGGAATATAAATGACGCCCGGGACACTCAAAGAGAAATCACAGACTGGAACACCGGGACACAAATGACGACCGGGACACAGGGAATATAAATGACGACCGGGACACAGGGACATAACTACAAAGGGGACGCCGGGGTGCACAGGGGGATATATAAATGAAGATGGCGACTCAGGGAATGGTCGATTAGCAATCACCATCAACAAAGCTCAAGGGCAATCATTAGAATCATGAGGTATAGATCTGAATACGGATTGTTTTCCCATGGACCATTATATGTTGCATGTTCAAGAGTCGGTAAACCTGACAATCTATTTATATGCACAGACAATGGGACAGCAAAGAATGTTGTATATTCGCAAGTTTTACGTAGTTAAAAACATATATATATATATATATATATATATATATATATATATATATATTTATCTATATTCACAGGTGGGACATAGGGACACAACTACAATGGCGCGTAACTAATATGGCGCGTAACGACTTACGCGCGCGGAGGGGCTTGGGGGGGGCGCGAAGCGCCCCCACCAACTAGGTGTTGGGGTGGCGCGAAGCGCCACCCCAACAGCTAGTATAGATATATATATATATATATATATATATATATATATATATATATATATATATATATATATATATATATATATATATATATATATATATATATATATATATATATATATATATATATCTATATATATAAAAATAAGTTGTCTGTGTGTGGATCTGTGGATGGATCAGGTGACGTCATGTTTGTTCGCATATGACGTCTGAATTATTTCACACTAATACAAAAGAAGAAAAAAACTAAAAAAGGTAAAAACTACAAAAAAAACTAAAAAGAAAAAAAACTAAAAAAGCTAAAAAACTAAAAAAAACTAAAAAAAGGTAAAAATCTAATAACTAAAAAAAACTGAAAAAAAATAAAAAAAGGCAAAAACTACAAAAAAAATAAAAACTAATAAAAAAACTAAAAAAGCTAAAAAACTAAAAAAACTAAAAAAAACTAAAAAAAGGTAAAAAACTAAAAAAAAACTAAAAACTAAGAGAAAAAAACTAAAAAAAAGGAAAAAACTGAAAAATAAAAGAGAAAAAGAAAACTAAAAAAATATGAATAAATATATATAAAAATAAGTTGTTTGTGGGTTATGTCTGTCTGTCTGTCTGTCGAGTGACGTCGTGTTTGTCCGCATATGACGTCTGAATTATTTCACACTAATACAAAAGAAGAAAAAAAACTAAAAATGGTAAAAACTACAAAAAAAACTAAAAAAGCTAAAAAACTAAAAAAAACTAAAAAAAGGTAAAAAACTAAAAACTAAAAAAAACTGAAAAAACTAAAAAAAGGCAAAAACTAAAAAAAAACTAAAAAAGCTAAAAAACTAAAAAAACTAAAAAAACTAAAAAAAGGTAAAAAACAAAAAAAAACAGCGACAATTGGACAGCGAAGAATGTTGTATATTCACAAGTTTTACGCAGTTAATTTGTATTGTATCTATCTATCTATCTATCTATATAAAAACGAGTTGTGTGTATGCATGTTTGTTTGTTTGTAAAAAGAGCGTTTGCATATGACGTCATTATTAGTACATACGGCTTTGTATATGCACAGACAATGGGAAAGCCAAGAATGTTGTATATTCGCAATTTTTACGTAGTTTAACTCCTGCAGACGAAATGAATGCTTGCCTGAAAAATTCTAATTTATGGGCACACGTAAAAATATTAAAATTAACTACAAATATGCGTGTCCGATTGCAAAACGATGACTCTGGTCAAACATTTTCAGATCAATTGCTGGCAATTGGAAACGGAAAGCTCCTAGTAGTGTGAAAGCCAAGAATGTTGTATATTCGCAATTTTTACGTAGTTTGAAACACATATATAAATCTATCAATATTCACAGGTGGGACACAGGGACACAACTACAATGGCGCGTAACTAATATGGCGCGTAACGACTTACGCGTGCGGGGGGGGCTTGGGGGGCGCGAAGCGCCCCACCAACTAGGTGTTGGGGTGGCGCGAAGCGCCACTCCAACAGCTAGTATATATATATCTATATATATCTATCTATATTCACAGGTGGGACTTAGGGACACAACTACAATGGCGCGTAACTAATATGGCACGTAACGACTTACTCGCGCAGGGGGCTTGGGGGGCAGGAAGTGCCCCCACCAACTAGGTGTTGGGGTGGCGCGAAACGCCACCCCAACAGCTAGTCTTCAATAATAACTAAAGTGTAGTTATAAATTTCTGATGTAAAATCAAAATCATATCTGATATCTCTAACCGTTTTCGATGGAGTATATCTTCGGACATTTTCGATTTAAATTTCTCCTATAACTCTGTAGGAACTGAAGGAGAGCAAGTTGTTAGTATGATTCCAAACAATGCACGAATTTGACTTGGAGTTGACGTTTCGCACGCGTCATTTGTGAAGTTATCCCAGTGTTGGTCATTCTCCAATAGATTCAGAGTTTGGCATGCACTACAGTAAGTGTCATGCATAGTACCGTTTACAGTTCTCAAATACTCAAAGGACATAAGACCGGGTACATTCACCGAAAGCAGGCGGAGAAAGAAGCATTCATGTTGATTGGGATTAATGGTAAACTAAAAACTAAAAAAATTAAAAAAAGAAAAAACCTAAAAAGATAAAACCTAAAAAAAAATAAAAATAAATAAAAAAAGGTAAATAAACTAAAAAAAAAAGCTAATGAAAAATAAAGAAGAAAAAGAAAACTGAAAAAAGAAAAAGGTAAAAATCTAAAAAAAAAAACTAAAAAAAGAAAAAAACTGAAAAATAAAAAAAAAATAAAAAAAGAATAAACCTAAAAAGAAAAAACCTAAGAAAATAAAATAAAAAAGGTAATAAACTAAAAAAAAGCTATTAAACTAAAAAAGGCTAAAAAACTATAAAAAAAACTAAAAAAGAAAAAATTAAAAAAGAAGAGAAAACATATCTATAACATATCTATATATATATATATATATCATGAAAAGAGAAATCACCAATGCAACAGCACAAACAAACACAAAAAAAAGAAAAAAAAGAGAGAGAGAGAGACAGAAGGAGAAAAGGAAGACTGTTTTCCTAAATTAGTGATTAATATAGACCAGCATTTGAATGAGGCCTTAACCCTAAGGCCTCATTTGGGGCGGCATTCATTGAATGCCGCCCCAAACCCCCCGCTTTTAAAGACTCTTTTGTACAGGTTTTGTACAGGGCTGTGGGGGGGCTCCCGCCCCCTAACCCCCCGCTCTTGGCTTCGGAAAGGCCCTCTTTTAATTAACAAAAAATTGAAATGAATGAATAATGGAATAACTTCGAAAAATGTTAAGCACAAGAGGACAGGAGAACTATTGCGCCGAAACTAGTAATTAGTAACAATGTAGTCCCCCCACAACAAAAAACCTGTACAAAAGAGTCTTTAAAAGCGGGGGGTTTGGGGGGCGGCAGCCCCCCAACTGCCTCTCCTAATTCCTGTACGTTTTAAGGTTCGACTTTGGGACGCAGCCTCTTTAACTCTTTAAGAAAACGAAGTTTTTTTCATATTATTTTAAATTAATTGGATTATTCTTATCCATCATATATTTATATTCTAGTCGACTTAAAAACAAGTCAGCTATAAATGGGCTGGCATTCCCCCCCCCCCATGGGAATTCCCACAATTTGCTTGTACAAATCACCACCAAATCTTATATAAGTATTGTATAAAACAAATTCTAATAACTCAAAAATCATATCCAAGCTGTAACATCTCAAGTTAACTGTAGTATTAAAGCAATTTGTCCATATAGCTTTATTATTATAAAAAAATTCCCCATGGGGGGGGGGGAATGCCAGCCCATTTATAGCTGACTTGTTTTTAAGTCAACTAGAATATAAATATATGATGGATAAGAATAATCCAATTAATTTAAAACATGTTTTGTCAAATAATAAAAGATATTTAGATGATATTTTAGTCTTAAATTGTAAGGATTTCATTGATATTTCTAGAAATATATATCCATCAGAGCTTATTCTTGAACCTAGTCATGGCGCTGGTCATGAAGATCATTTTTAGATTTAAATATTAATATTTGTGATAATAATAAATTAAGTTTTAAAATGTATAATAAAACGGATAATTTTGATTTTGAAGGGATTAGTTTCCCATTCCCTGAAAGTAATATACACTTAAATATCACATATTCAGCGTTTTTCTCACAGTTACTTCGTTATGCAAGGATTTGTAGTAATTATATTGATTTTAAAAATACATGTAAAATCTTAAGCCAAAAATTGATATCAAGAGGTTTTTCTGCAAATAATTAACTTGGCAATTTAAAAAATTTAGTTTTCATTATAACGAACTTTTAAATAAATATCAAAAGAATTATCTAGAAATACTTAAAGAAATTTTCAACTAATTTCGGAGGTTCGAGAATTGTTGTTGCAGCGCCTTTTATTTTGAATTGTGTTTCTAATTGAGCGGATTTTTTAAAAAAATTAGCCACATGGTAAAGATGAATTCTATAATTGTTTAGTTCATTCAGGTTTTTTGCAATGTGTTAATATTTGTGATTTGGTAAAATTTATTATATTTAGTTTACCTATTGTTGCAAAAAGAGGAATATATTAACAGGATAAGCTTGTTTTGGTGTTACTTGGTTGTTTTACATTTGCTGGTTTTTTTTTCTTTCATAGGCATGCATTTTGGGGGTGATACCTGACACGGGGATGCCAAGGATATTCTGTGGTAGCCACAATACTTGGTGGGGCAGAAAATTTAAAGTTGCGAAACCCCATATAGACCAGTGTATTCTCCTTATGAGCCCTTGTGTTGGGTTGTTGCATCTGAATTATTTGTCTTTATTATTTTTTCTATTGTTTGGTAAATGACGACTTATAGTTATTGACGACATGACCGCCTGTCCATGGATTATTCTTTATGGTTGATTGTGTATGGGTATGCTGTTTGACCATTGTGATTGGATGGATAAGTAGGGTTAAGGCCTCATTCAAGTGCTGGTCTATATTAATCACTAATTTAGGAAAACAGTCTTCCTTTTCTCCTTCTGTCTCCCTCTCTCTCTCTTTTTTTTTTCTTTTTTTTGTGTTTGTGCTGTTGCATTGGTGATTTATCTTTTCATGATATATATATATATATATATATATATATATATATATATATATATATATGTTTTTAACTTCTTAAAACTTGCGAATATACAAAATTTTCACTTTCCCATTGTCTGTCCCTATAAATAGATAGTCAGGTTTACCGACTCTTGAACATGCAACATATAATTGTCCATGGGAAAACAACCCGTATTCAGATCTATACCACCTTTTTCTAACGAATGCCCTTGAGCTTTGTTTATGGTGATTGCTAATCGAACATTCCCTGTGTCCCCGTCGTCATTTGTATATCACCCTGTGCCCCCCCCCCCCCGGCGTTTCCGTTTTAGTTGTGTCCCTGTGTCCCGGTCGTCATTTGTGTCCAAGTATCCCAGTCTGTAATTTCTCTTTGACTGTCCCGGTCGTCATTTATATTCCCTCTGTCCCAGAGTTCCGATTGTCATTTGTATCACGGTGTCCCTGTTTGTAATTTCACTGCAGGTGATAGATTCTTTAACAATGGTTTCAGCAAAAAGAATTGAGTCTTTCGATTTTGCGACAATGTATACTAATTTATCACTTAATGTAGTGTTTAATAATTTAAAAACTGTCATCAAGAAATCTTTCCTCTTATGTAGTAAAAGGTTCTTAAAAATAGACAATTACAATAAAAAAGCTATATGGACAAATTGCTTTAATACTACAGTTAACTTGAGATGTTACAGCTTGACCATGATTTTTGAGTTATTAGAATTTGTTTTATACAATACTTATTTAAGGTTTGGTGGTGATTTGTACAAGCAAATTGTGGGAATTCCCATGGGGGGAAATGCCAGCCCATTTATAGCTGACTTGTTTTTAAGTCAACTAGAATATAAATATATGATGGATATGAATAATCCAATTATTTTAAAACATGTTTTGTCAAATAATAAAAGATATTTAGATGATATTTTGGTCTTAAATTGTAAGGATTTCATTGATATTTCTAAAAATATATATCCATCAGAGCTTATTCTTGAACCTAGTCATGGCGCTGGTCATGAAGATCATTTCTTAGATTTAAATATTAATATTTGTGATAATAATAAATTAAGTTTTAAAATGTATAATAAAACGGATGATTTTGATTTTGAAGGGATTAGTTTCCCATTCCCTGAAAGTAATATACGCTCAAATATCACATATTCAGCGTTTTTCTCACAGTTACTTCGTTATGCAAGGATTTTTAGTAATTATATTGATTTTAAAAATAGATGTAAAATCTTAAGCCAAAAATTGATATCAAGAGGTTTTTCTGCAAATAAATTAACTTGGCAATTTAAAAAAATTAGTTTTCATTATAACGAACTTTTAAATAAATATCAAAAGAATTATCTAGAAACACTTAAGTAATTTTTCAACTAATTTCGGAGGTTCGATAATTGTTGTTGCAGCGCCATTTATTTTGAATTGTGTTTCTAATTGAGCGGATTTTTTTTTTAAATTAGCCACATGGTAAAGATGAATTCTATAATTCTTTAGTTCATTCAGGTTTTTTGTAATGTGTTAATATTTGTGATTTGGTAAAATTTATTATATTTAGTTTACCTATTGTTGCAAAAAAGAGGGATATATTAACAGGATAAGCTTGTTTTGGTGTTACATGGTTGTTTTACATTTGCTATTTTTTCTGTCTTTCATAGGCATGTATTTTGGAGGTGATACCTGACACGAGGATGCCATGGATATTCTGTGGTAGCCACAACACTTGGTGGGGCAGAGAATTTAAAGTGGCGAAACCCCATATAGGCCAGTGTATTCTCCTGATGAGCCCTTGTGTTGGGTTGTTGCCTCTTAATTATTTGTCTTTATTATTTTTTCTATTGTTTGGTAAATGACGACTTATACTTATTGACGACATGACTGCCTGTCCATGGATTATTCTTTATGGTTGATTGTGTATGGCTATGCTGTTTGACCTATGTGAGTGGATGGATAACTAGGGTTAAGGCCTCATTCAAGTGCTGGTCTATATTTATCACTAATTTAGGAAAACAGTCTTCCTTTTCTCCTTCTGTCTCGCTCTCTTTTTTGTGTGTGTGTTTGTGCTGTTGCATTGGTGATTTCCCTTTTCATGATATATATATATATATATATATATATATATATATATATATATATATATATATATATATATATATATATATATATATATATATATATATATATATATATATATATATATATTTATATATATATATATATACTAGCTGTTGGGGTGGCGCGAAGCGCCACCCCAACACCTAGTTGGTTGGGGCGCTTCGCGTCCCCCCCCCCCAAGCCCCCCCGCGCGCGTAAGTCGTTACGCGCCATATTAGTTACGCGCCATTGTAGTTGTGTCCCTATGTCCCACCTGTGAATATAGATAGATATATATATATATATATATATATATATATATATATATATATATATATATATATATATATATATATATATGTTTTTAACTACGTAAAACTTGCGAATATACAACATTCTTTGCTGTCCCATTGTCTGTACATATAAATAGATTGTCACGTTTACCGACTCTTGAACATGCAACATATAATGGTCCATGGGAAAACAATCCGTATTCAGATCTATACCTCATGATTCTAATGATTGCCCTTGAGCTTTGTTGATGGTGATTGCTAATCGACCATTCCCTGTCCCGGTGTCCCGGTCGTCATTTATATCCCCCTGTGCCCCCCGGCGTCCCCGTTGTAGTTGTGTCCCTGTGTCCCGGTCGTCATTTATATTCCCTGTGTCCCGGTCGTCATTTGTATCCCGGTGTCCCGGTCTGTATATACATTCGTTTTTTAGTTTTGTTTTTCTCCTTTATTTTTTTCCCTTTTTTTTTCTTTTTTAGTTTATTTAGATTTTTAGATTTTTTAGTTTTTTTATTAGTTTTTAGTTTTTTTTTCTTTTTAGTTTTGTTAGTTTTTTTTTTTACTTATGTCCTGGTCGTCATTTATATTCCCTGTGTCCTGGTGCTTTGTTGATTGCTAATCGAACATTCCTTTTGTCCTGGTCGCTTTCTCTTTGAGTGTCGTCATTTATTTTTTTCTTTTTTAGTTCTTTTAGTTTTTACCTTTTTTAGTTTTTTTTAGTTTTTTAGATGAAAATTTTTTTTAGTTTTTTCCTTTTTTCTTTTTAGTTTTTTTTAGTTTTTTCCTTTTTTTCTTTTTAGTTTTTTTTGGTTTTTACCTTTATTTTAGCTTATTTTTCAGTTTTTTCCTTTTTTTTAGTTTTTTTTTTAGTTTTTAGTTTTTTTTTAGTTTTTTACCTTTTTTTAGTTTTTTAGTTTTTTTAGTTTTTTAGCTTTTTTTTTTTATTAGTTTTTGGTTTTTTTTTGTAGTTTTTGCCTTATTTTAGTTTTTTCATTTTTTTTTTAGTTTTTAGTTTTTTACCTTTTTTAGCCTAACCAGGATTTGAACCTGGGACCTTCATTCTCCGTTCTGACATACTCTCTCACCGAGTGACTACTCCAGCATGTTCATTTTGGTGTTTTAAATGGTATATTATTAACCAAATTAATGTGTTTTACAATATACTAAGCATCGTCATAACAAAAATGACGACAACTAATTTCATGACGTCAGCCGACACAGAAACATGACGTCACCTGATCCACAGATCCACAGACAGACAACTTATTTATATATATATAGATAGATATATATATATATATATATATATATATATATATATATATATATATATATATATATATATATATATATATATATATATATATATATGTGTGTGTGTTTTTAACTACGTAAAACTTGCGAATATACAAGATTTTTCGCTTTCCCATTGTCTGTCCATATAAATAGATAGTCAGGTTTACCGACTCTTGAACATGCAACACATAATTGTCCATGGGAAAACAATCCGTATTCAGATTTATACCGCCTTTTTCTAACGAATGCCCTTGAGCTTTGTTGATTATGATTGGTAATCGAACATTCCCTGTGTCCCCGTCGTCATTTATATATCCCCCTGTGCCCCCCCCCGGCGTTTCCGTTTTAGTTGTGTCCCTGTGTCCCGGTCGTCATTTGTGTCCAAGTATCCCAGTCTGTAATTTCTCTTTGACTGTCCCGGTCGTCATTTATATTCCCTCTGTCCCAGAGTCCCGGTTGTCATTTGTATCACGGTGTCCCTGTCTGTAATTTCTCTTTGAGAAATTACATATAGTTTCTTTTATATATAGTTTATATATATATATATATATACTAGCTGTTGGGGTGGCGCTTCGCGCCACCCCAATATCTAGTTGGTGGGGGCGCTTCGCGCCCCCCCCCAGGCCCCCCCGCGCGCGTAAGTCGTTACGCGCCATATTAGTTACGCGCCATTGTAGTTGTGTCCCTATGTCCCACCTGTGAATATAGATAGATATATATATATATATATATATATATATATATATATATATATATATATATATATATATATATATACATATATATATATATATATATATATATATATATATATATATATATATATATATATATATATATATATATATATATATATATATATATATATATATATATATATATATATATATATATATATATATATGTTTTTAACTACGTAAAACTTGCGAATATACAACATTCTTTGCTGTCCCATTGTCTGTGCATATAAATAGATTGTCAGGTTTACCGACTCTTGAACATGCAACATATAATGGTCCATGGGAAAACAATCCGTATTCAGATCTATACCTCATGATTCTAATGATTGCCCTTGAGCTTTGTTGATGGTGATTGCTTATCGCCCATTCCCTGAGTCGCCATCGTCATTTATATATCCCCCTGTGCACCCCGGCGTCCCCTTTGTAGTTATGTCCCTGTGTCCCGGTCGTCATTTATATTCCCTGTGTCCCGGTCGTCATTTGTGTCCCGGTGTTCCAGTCTGTGATTTCTCTTTGAGTGTCCCGGGCGTCATTTATATTCCTTGTGTCCCGGTCGTCATTTATATCCCCCTGTGCCCCCCGGCGTCCCCATTGTAGTTGTGTCCCTGTGTCCCGGTCGTCATTTATATTCCCTGTGTCCCGGTCGTCATTTGTATCCCGGTGTCCCGGTCTGTATATACATTCGTTTTTTAGTTTTGTTTTTCTCCTTTATTTTTTTCCTTTTTTCTTTTTTTTCTTTTTTAGTTTGTTTAGATTTTTAGATTTTTTAGTTTTTTTATTAGTTTTTAGTTTTTTTGTAGTTTTTACCATTTTTTTAGTTTTTTTAGTTTTTTTTTTTTACTTATGTCCTGGTCGTCATTTATACTCCCTGTGTCCCGGTCGTCATTTGTGTCTCGGTGCTTTGTTGATTGCTAATTTATATTATACTAGCTGTTGGGGTGGCGCTTCGCGCCACCCCAACACCTAGTTGGTGGGGCGCTTCGCGCCCCCCAAAGCCCCCCCGCGCGCGTAAGTCGTTACGCGCCATATTAGTTACGCGCCATTGTAGTTGTGTCCCTGTGTCCCACCTGTGAATATAGATAGATTTATATATGTGTTTCAAACTACGTAAAAATTGCGAATATACAACATTCTTGGCTTTCCCATTGTCTGTCCATATACAAAGCCGTATGTACTAATAATGACGTCATATGCAAACGCTCTTTTTACAAACAAACAAACATGCATACACACAGCTCGTTTTTATATAGATAGATAGATACAATACAAATTAACTACGTAAAACTTGTGAATATACAACAGTCTTCGCTGTCCCATTGTCTGTGGGTATAAATAGATTGTCAGGTTTACCGACCCTCAAAGATGCAACATACAATTGTACATTGGTAAAGCAATCTGTATTAAGATATATACCGCATTTTTCTAGTGATTGCCCTTGAGCTTTGTTGATGGTGGTTGCAAATGCTAATCGAATTGGGAATTGCAATCTTTTAAATTGAAAAAGCAGATCCGTTGGAATCATGGGAATGCGAGGAATAAGAACAGCCTCACCCTCATAAGGCCCTGTCAAGATTGTGGCATCTATTAGGTTTTCCATTTTTTTTTTTACGGCAAGTCGCGTGCCATTGCAAAGCTTTGGTGGGTTGATATTTCTTAAAAGTATTATTGGTACGCCTATTTTTAGTTGTAGCAGGTGTGGTGGACACCCTGAAGGATCTATGGAATTTAAAAATTCAGATGGATAATTAACCGCTTCATTTGGTTCCGAAATACAAATTAACTGCGTAAAACTTGCGAATATACAACATTCTTCGCTGTCCAATTCTCGCTGCATATAAATAGATTGTCAGGTTTACCGACCCTCGAACATGCAATGTACAATTGTCCATGGGAAAAACAATCAGTATTAAGATCAATACCACATTTTTCTAATGATTGACCTTGAGCTTTGTTAATGGTGATTGCAAATGCTAATCGAATTGGGAATTGCAATCTTTTAAATTGAAAAGGCGGATCTGTTGGAATCATGGGAATGCGAGGAATAAGAAGGGCCTCACCCTCAAAAGGCCCTGTCAGGATTGTGGCCTCTATTAGGTTTTCCATTGTTTTTTTTACGGCAAGTCGAGTGCCATTGCAAAGCTTTGGTGGGTTTATGTTGAGTAACAATATTATTGGTACGCCTATTTTTAGTTGTAGCACGTGTGGTGGAAACCCTGAAAGATCTATGGAATTTAAAAATTCAGATGGATAATTAACCGCTTCATTTGGTTCCAAAACTGTGTCGACTGACTTGTAAAGGACTGCCTGGTCCTGAATCTTGGTCAAAACAATATTGTTGATTTCGTGGACGTCTATATTTTTTTGTGCGAGAATCGCTCTTTCACTTAGCCATTTATTATTTTTATAATTTTTTAGAATATTCTGAAATATATTTTCAATCAATTCATTTTTGGACGTCACTAAATTACAGAAATCAGCAGGTAGTTGTATACGTCCTGAAATTGAGTCTACTGGGAGCTTTCCGTTTCCCATTGCTAGCAATTGATCTGAAAATGTTTGACCAGAGTCATCGTTTTGCAATCGGACACGCATATTTGTAGTTAATTTTAATGTTTTTACGTGTGCCCATAAATTAGAATTTTTCAGGCAAGCATTCATTTCGTCTGCAAGAGTTGATCTAGGTATTATAGGTAATGTTTGCCTGAAATCTCCTGCAAGCAATATTAATGTGCTGCCAAAGGGTTTCGAATTCCCTCTTAAATCTTTCAAGCATTGATCCAGAGCCTCGAGCGATTTTTTGTGTGCCATTGTGCACTCATCCCAAATAATAAGTTTGCATTGCTGCAATACTTTACCCATCCCAGATGATTTGGAAATATTGCACGTGGGAGTTTCTGTAGAATGCAAGTTCAGAGGCAATTTCAAAGCGGAATGAGCAGTTCTTCCACCAGGCAGCAATGTTGCGGCTATTCCGGACGACGCAATTGCCAACGCTATATCATTTTTAGATCGAATTGATGCCAGAATCAGTTTTATCACAAACGTTTTACCAGTACCTCCTGGCGCATCCAAAAAGAAAATTTCTCCAACGTTGTTATCGACACAATGCATTATCGTATCATAAATGTCTTTTTGTTCCGACGTTAACTTGGAAATGTTATTTTGTACATACGACAATAGATCACTCGTACTGTAACTTTGTTCACGATCCAATTCTACACATGTCGAAACAGCAGCGATACGGTTAGGTGAAGGCATTCCCAAACCCTGAAGAGGTTTGTTTGCCATACTTATGCAAATATCTTCTATAACAACTAAAGTGTAGTTATAAATTTCTGGTGTAAAATCAAAAGTCATGTCTGACGTCTCTAACTGTTTTCGATGAAGTATATCTTCGGACATTTTTGACTTATATTTTTCCCATAAATCTGTAGGAGCTGATGGAGAGCAAGTTGTTAAAATGATGCCAAACAATGCACGAATTTGACTTGGGGTTGACGTTTCACACGCGTCATTGATGCAGTTATCCCAGTGTTGGTCATTCTCCAATAAATTCAGAGCTTGGCATGCACTACGGTAAGTGTCATGTATAGTACCATTTACAGTCCTCAAATACTCAAAGGATGTCGGACCGGGTACATTCACCAAAAGCAGGCGTAGAAAGAAGCATTCATGTTGATTGGGGTGAACGGTGTAGAGTCTTCCTATCGTGGTATCTTTGAAGATGGTAGGTTGGCCGTCGACTGACTTACCCTGTTTTCGACGTTCAAATACTTTATTTTTAGTATTCCACGTGTAATACGAAGGCACTTCAGTATACAGCAGTTTTTTCGCAAAAGAATCATTTTTGCAAAGCGAAAAAAAAGCTGTTAATGTTGTATCCGGTGGATTCAGGACTCTTTGTTGCACGTTGGTTTCCGTGAAATAAACACGTTGACCATTCTGTAAATGTACCGCTAAGTGAACAACAGCTGGACTACGTTCATGTATCGGAAATGAAAGAATTCGCCAAACAGCTTCATTACTGCTTATGTATCTTCCAGCCTGATATTCTACGATTTCATCGAAATCTTTGATTTCGGACTGCAAGCCAAAAACTGCCATGTCACTGCCTTTGTTGACGTATTTACATATATATTTTATTGCCTTTACGGAGTTACAGTATTCAACGTTTATATGTGCATTAAACGTTTTTGATAATAAAGGGGAATATGGAACAACCCACTGGTTATCTACTTCGATGGTGGTACCGTTACGCTTCTTTATTATTGCTGTTTTACCGCCATCTTCAGTAGATCTTCTTCTATATTGTGGGTAACCATCATTGCCAGTAATTGTTTTGGGTACTAAAAGTCGAGGATATTGCTTTGTGCACCTTCCTTTGGCCATGCATGGTGAATTTTTGTTCAGTGCACCGCAAGGTCCATGTATC
>NW_027063068.1:24387-59502 GCF_032884065.1 Artemia franciscana
GAACATGCAACATATAATGGTCCATGGGAAAACAATCCGTATTCAGATCTATACCTCATGATTCTAATGATTGCCCTTGAGCTTTGTTGATGGTGATTGCTAATCGACCATTCCCTGAGTCGCCATCTTCATTTATATATCCCCCTGTGCACCCCGGCGTCCCCTTTGTAGTTATGTCCCTGTGTCCCGGTCGTCATTTATATTCCCTGTGTCCCGGTCGTCATTTGTGTCCCGGTGTTCCAGTCTGTGATTTCTCTTTGAGTGTCCCGGGCGTCATTTATATTCCTTGTGTCCCGGTGTCCCGGTCGTCATTTATATCCCCCTGTGCCCCCCGGCGTCCCCATTGTAGTTGTGTCCCTGTGTCCCGGTCGTCATTTATATTCCCTGTGTCCCGTAACGACTTACGCGCGCGGGGGGGCTTGGGGGGGGGCGCGAAGCGCCCCCACCAACTAGGTGTTGGGGTGGCGCGAAGCGCCACCCCAACAGCTAGTATATCTATCTTCTATCTATATAAAAATAAGTTGTCTGTCTGTCTGTGGATGGATCAGGTGACGTCATGTTTCGGCTGACGTCATGAAATTAGTTGCCGTCATTTTTGCTTTGAAGGTGACGTCATTCAAGTTATATAAGACATATGTTCGCCGTCATGTTTCGGCTGACGTCATGAAATTAGCTGCCATCATTTTTGCTTTGAAGGCGTGACGTCATTCAAGTTATATAAGACGTATGTTCGCGTAGAATTCTATTAATGCTTAAGTTTATAATGACTGATGAAGATGCTCAAAGAGTCTATGCCAGAAAACTTGCTGCTGATAGAGAAAGTCAGAAAAGAAAGCGTGCCGAGGAACTACCAGAGCAACGCGAAAGCAGACTTGCTGCTAAAAGAGAAAGTGAAAAAAGAAAGCATGCCGAGGAACTACCAGAGCAACGCAGAAGCAGACTTGCTGCTAAAAGAGAATGTGAAAAAAGAAGGCGGGCCGAGGAATTACAAGAACAGCAAGAAATCAGGCTTGCTGCTGATAGAGAAAGTAAGAAAAGAAAGCGTGCCGAGGAATCAGAGCAATCTGAAAGTTATCGCCTGGCATTCAGGTACAACCCAGTCGATGATTATAGCTTGAGTAGATGTGTTCAAATCGGGACAATGTCTAAAATTTGTCCCTATTGCAAGGCCTTGAAATTCAATGGTGAAACAATGGGAATGTGTTGCGCCTCAGGAAAAGTTAAACTTCCTCTATTGGCTGCACCACCAGAGCCATTGAAGACTTTCCTTACTGGAACTACGTCAGAATCTAAGCGTTTTTTGTCAAAAATCAGACAATACAACTCATGTTTCCAAATGACGTCGTTTGGAGCCCAAATCGAAAATCCAGATCAATTTATGTCTACTTTCAAAGTAAAAGGGCAAATTTATCATAAAGCAGGGTCCCTTCTACCATTCTTAGGCGAGAATCATAAATTTTTACAATTGTACTTCATCAGTGATAGAAATTCTGAATTGAATGCACGTTGCGAAATTTCTCCCAACGTTGAAAGGACAATCGTTTCCCAATTGCAACATCTTTTCCACGAAAATAATAATTTAGTGCGTCTGTTCAAAACAGCCATCGATTTGATGCCTACTGATACTCATAAAATTGTTATTTCCGCTGACAAAACGCCTCCTGGCCAACATGTGCGAAGATACAATGCTCCGACTATCGACGAAGTGGCAATCGTTATGGTCAGTGATCAGTTTTTACCTCGAGATATTATTCTACATAAGCGAAACGCTCAGTTGTTAAGAATTGCTGAAACTCATCGATGCTACGATGCCCTACAATATCCTATCATTTTTTGGGATGGAGCCGACGGCTATCACTTTAATATTAAATTGATGAATCCAGCCACTAACAAAGAAATGAATAAGAAATGCAGTGCAATGCATTATTATTCCTATAGACTAATGATTCGGCAGGATGAAGAAAATTATATTTTAAAATGCCGTGAATTGTTTCACCAATTCGTCGTGGATATGTATTCTAAAATTGAATCAGAACGTTTGCTATATATCCGCCTGAATCAGACCAAGCTCCGCTCTGAACAATACATTCATTTGCGAGATGCAGTTATAAATGACGGTAATACCACAAACGTTGGAAGATTAACAATTTTACCTTCGTCATATGCTGGCAGTCCCCGTCATATGCATGAATATGCTCAAGATGCTATTGCGTATGTTCGTCTCTATGGTCGTCCAGATTTATTTATTACATTTACATGTAATCAATCTTGGGACGAGATACTGCAGCTTTTACTTCAAGGACAATCGGCGGTTCATAGGCATGACATTACGGCACGTGTCTTCCGGCAAAAGTTGAAATCACTGATAAACTACCTTGTAAAACATGAAGTGTTTGGGTCAGTGCGATGCTGGATGTACTCAGTGGAATGGCAAAAACGAGGTTTGCCACACGCACATATACTAATCTGGCTACATAAAAAAATTACTTCAAACGAAATTGATGATGTGATTTCCGCTGAAATACCTGATAAATATGTCGATAAGGGGTTACATGATATTATTGTAAAAAATATGATACATGGACCTTGCGGTGCACTGAACGAAAATTCACCATGCATGGCCAAAGGAAGGTGCACAAAGCAATATCCTCGACTTTTAGTACCCAAAACAATTACTGGCAATGATGGTTACCCACAATATAGAAGAAGATCTACTGAAGATGGCGGTAAAACAGCAATAAAAAAGAAGCGTAACGGTACCACCATCGAAGTAGATAACCAGTGGGTTGTTCCATATTCCCCTTTATTATCAAAAACATTTAATGCCCATATAAATCTTGAATACTGTAACTCCGTAAAGGCAATAAAATATATATGTAAATACGTCAACAAAGGCAGTGACATGGCAGTTTTTGGCTTGCAGTCCGAAATCAAAGATTTCGATGAAATCGTAGAATATCAGGCTGGAAGATACATAAGCAGTAATGAAGCTGTTTGGCAAATTCTTTCATTTCCGATACATGAACGTAGTCCAGCTGTTGTTCACTTAGCGGTACATTTACAGAATGGTCAACGTGTTTATTTCACGGAAACCAACGTGCAACAAAGAGTCCTGAATCCACCGGATACAACATTAACAGCTTTTTTTTCGCTTTGCAAAAATGATTCTTTTGCAAAAAAACTGCTGTATACTGAAGTGCCTTCGTATTACACGTGGAATACTAAAAATAAAGTATTTGAACGTCGAAAACAGGGTAAGTCAGTCGACGGCCAACCTACCATCTTCAAAGATACCACGATAGGAAGACTCTACACCGCTCACCCCAATCAACATGAATGCTTCTTTCTACGCCTGCTTTTGGTGAATGTACCCGGTCCGACATTCTTTGAGTATTTGAGGACTGTAAATGGTACTATACATGACACTTACCGTAGTGCATGCCAAGCTCTGAATTTATTGGAGAATGACCAACACTGGGATAACTGCATCAATGACGCGTGCGAAACGTCAACCCCAAGTCAAATTCGTGCATTGTTTGGCATCATTTTAACAACTTGCTCTCCATCAGCTCCTACAGATTTATGGGAAAAATATAAGTCAAAAATGTCCGAAGATATACTTCATCGAAAACAGTTAGAGACGTCAGACATGACTTTTGATTTTACACCAGAAATTTATAACTACACTTTAGTTGTTATAGAAGATATTTGCATAAGTATGGCAAACAAACCTCTTCAGGGTTTGGGAATGCCTTCACCTAACCGTATCGCTGCTGTTTCGACATGTGTAGAATTGGATCGTGAACAAAGTTACAGTACGAGTGATCTATTGTCGTATGTACAAAATAACATTTCCAAGTTAACGTCGGAACAAAAAGACATTTATGATACGATAATGCATTGTGTCGATAACAACGTTGGAGAAATTTTCTTTTTGGATGCGCCAGGAGGTACTGGTAAAACGTTTGTGATAAAACTGATTCTGGCATCAATTCGATCTAAAAATGATATAGCGTTGGCAATTGCGTCGTCCGGAATAGCCGCAACATTGCTGCCTGGTGGAAGAACTGCTCATTCCGCTTTGAAATTGCCTCTGAACTTGCATTCTACAGAAACTCCCACGTGCAATATTTCCAAATCATCTGGGATGGGTAAAGTATTGCAGCAATGCAAACTTATTATTTGGGATGAGTGCACAATGGCACACAAAAAATCGCTCGAGGCTCTGGATCAATGCTTGAAAGATTTAAGAGGGAATTCGAAACCCTTTGGCAGCACATTAATATTGCTTGCAGGAGATTTCAGGCAAACATTACCTATAATACCTAGATCAACTCCTGCAGACGAAATGAATGCTTGCCTGAAAAATTCTAATTTATGGGCACACGTAAAAACATTAAAATTAACTACAAATATGCGTGTCCGATTGCAAAACGATGACTCTGGTCAAACATTTTCAGATCAATTGCTAGCAATGGGAAACGGAAAGCTCCCAGTAGACTCAATTTCAGGACGTATACAACTACCTGCTGATTTCTGTAATTTAGTGACGTCCAAAAATGAATTGATTGAAAATATATTTCCGAATATTCTAAAAAATTATAAAAATAATAAATGGCTAAGTGAAAGAGCGATTCTCGCACCCAAAAATATAGACGTCCACGAAATCAACAATATTGTTTTGACCAAGATTCAAGACCAGGCAGTCCTTTACAAGTCAGTCGACACAGTTTTGGAACCAAATGAAGCGGTTAATTATCCATCTGAATTTTTAAATTCCATAGATCTTTCAGGGTTTCCACCACACGTGCTACAACTAAAAATAGGCGTACCAATAATATTGTTACGTAACATAAACCCACCAAAGCTTTGCAATGGCACTCGACTTGCCGTAAAAAAAACAATGGAAAACCTAATAGAGGCCACAATCCTGACAGGGCCTTTTGAGGGTGAGGCTGTTCTTATTCCTCGCATTCCCATGATTCCAACAGATCTGCCTTTTCAATTTAAAAGATTGCAATTCCCAATTCGATTAGCATTTGCAACCACCATCAACAAAGCTCAAGGGCAATCACTAGAAAAATGCGGTATAGATCTTAATACAGATTGCTTTACCAATGTACAATTGTATGTTGCATCTTTGAGGGTCGGTAAACCTGACAATCTATTTATACGCACAGACAATGGGACAGCGAAGACTGTTGTATATTCACAAGTTTTACGTAGTTAATTTGTATTGTATCTATCTATCTATCTATCTATATAAAAACGAGTTGTGTGTATGCATGTTTGTTTGTTTGTAAAAAGAGCGTTTGCATATGACGTCATTATTAGTACATACGGCTTTGTATATGGACAGACAATGGGAAAGCCAAGAATGTTGTATATTCGCAATTTTTACGTAGTTTGAAACACATATATAAATCTATCTATATTCACAGGTGGGACACAGGGACACAACTACAATGGCGCGTAACTAATATGGCGCGTAACGACTTACGCGCGCGGGGGGGCTTGGGGGGGCGCGAAGCGCCCCACCAACTAGGTGTTGGGGTGGCGCGAAGCGCCACCCCAACAGCTATATCTATATATAAAAATAAGTTGTCTGTCTGTCTGTGGATGGATCAGGTGACGTCATGTTTCGGCTGACGTCATGAAATTAGTTGCCGTCATTTTTGCTTTGAATGTGACGTCATTCAAGTTATATAAGACATATGTTCGCCGTCATGTTTCGGCTGACGTCATGAAATTAGCTGCCATCATTTTTGCTTTGAAGGCGTGACGTCATTCAAGTTATATAAGACGTATGTTCGCGTAGAATTCTATTAATGCTTAAGTTTATAATGACTGATGAAGATGCTCAAAGAGTCTATGCCAGAAAACTTGCTGCTGATAGAGAAAGTCAGAAAAGAAAGCGTGCCGAGGAACTACCAGAGCAACGCGAAAGCAGACTTGCTGCTAAAAGAGAAAGTGAAAAAAGAAAGCATGCCGAGGAACTACCAGAGCAACGCAGAAGCAGACTTGCTGCTAAAAGAGAATGTGAAAAAAGAAGGCGGGCCGAGGAATTACAAGAACAGCAAGAAATCAGGCTTGCTGCTGATAGAGAAAGTAAGAAAAGAAAGCGTGCCGAGGAATTACAAGAACAGCAAGAAATCAGGCTTGCTGCTGATAGAGAAAGTAAGAAAAGAAAGCGTGCCGAGGAATTACAAGAACAGCAAGAAATCAGGCTTGCTGCTGATAGAGAAAGTAAGAAAAGAAAGCGTGCCGAGGAATCAGAGCAATCTGAAAGTTATCGCCTGGCATTCAGGTACAACCCAGTCGATGATTATAGCTTGAGTAGATGTGTTCAAATCGGGACAATGTCTAAAATTTGTCCCTATTGCAAGGCCTTGAAATTCAATGGTGAAACAATGGGAATGTGTTGCGCCTCAGGAAAAGTTAAACTTCCTCTATTGGCTGCACCACCAGAGCCATTGAAGACTTTCCTTACTGGAACTACGTCAGAATCTAAGCGTTTTTTGTCAAAAATCAGACAATACAACTCATGTTTCCAAATGACGTCGTTTGGAGCCCAAATCGAAAATCCAGATCAATTTATGTCTACTTTCAAAGTAAAAGGGCAAATTTATCATAAAGCAGGGTCCCTTCTACCATTCTTAGGCGAGAATCATAAATTTTTACAATTGTACTTCATCAGTGATAGAAATTCAAAAGTTGAAATCACTGATAAACTACCTTGTAAAACATGAAGTGTTTGGGTCAGTGCGATGCTGGATGTACTCAGTGGAATGGCAAAAACGAGGTTTGCCACACGCACATATACTAATCTGGCTACATAAAAAAATTACTTCAAACGAAATTGATGATGTGATTTCCGCTGAAATACCTGATAAAAATGTCGATAAGGGGTTACATGATATTATTGTAAAAAATATGATACATGGACCTTGCGGTGCACTGAACGAAAATTCACCATGCATGGCCAAAGGAAGGTGCACAAAGCAATATCCTCGACTTTTAGTACCCAAAACAATTACTGGCAATGATGGTTACCCACAATATAGAAGAAGATCTACTGAAGATGGCGGTAAAACAGCAATAATAAAGAAGCGTAACGGTACCACCATCGAAGTAGATAACCAGTGGGTTGTTCCATATTCCCCTTTATTATCAAAAACGTTTAATGCACATATAAACGTTGAATACTGTAACTCCGTAAAGGCAATAAAATATATATGTAAATACGTCAACAAAGGCAGTGACATGGCAGTTTTTGGCTTGCAGTCCGAAATCAAAGATTTCGATGAAATCGTAGAATATCAGGCTGGAAAATACATAAGCAGTAATGAAGCTGTTTGGCGAATTCTTTCATTTCCGATGCATGAACGTAGTCCAGCTGTTGTTCACTTAGCGGTACATTTACAGAATGGTCAACGTGTTTATTTCACGGAAACCAACGTGCAACAAAGAGTCCTGAATCCACCGGATACAACATTAACAGCTTTTTTTTCGCTTTGCAAAAATGATTCTTTTGCGAAAAAACTGCTGTATACTGAAGTGCCTTCGTATTACACGTGGAATACTAAAAATAAAGTATTTGAACGTCGAAAACAGGGTAAGTCAGTCGACGGCCAACCTACCATCTTCAAAGATACCACGATGGGAAGACTCTACACCGTTCACCCCAATCAACATGAATGCTTCTTTCTACGCCTGCTTTTGGTGAATGTACCCGGTCCGACATCCTTTGAGTATTTGAGGACTGTAAATGGTACTATACATGACACTTACCGTAGTGCATGCCAAGCTCTGAATTTATTGGAGAATGACCAACACTGGGATAACTGCATCAATGACGCGTGCGAAACGTCAACCCCAAGTCAAATTCGTGCATTGTTTGGCATCATTTTAACAACTTGCTCTCCATCAGCTCCTACAGATTTATGGGAAAAATATAAGTCAAAAATGTCCGAAGATATACTTCATCGAAAACAGTTAGAGACGTCAGACATGACTTTTGATTTTACACCAGAAATTTATAACTACACTTTAGTTGTTATAGAAGATATTTGCATAAGTATGGCAAACAAACCTCTTCAGGGTTTGGGAATGCCTTCACCTAACCGTATCGCTGCTGTTTCGACATGTGTAGAATTGGATCGTGAACAAAGTTACAGTACGAGTGATCTATTGTCGTATGTACAAAATAACATTTCCAAGTTAACGTCGGAACAAAAAGACATTTATGATACGATAATGCATTGTGTCGATAACAACGTTGGAGAAATTTTCTTTTTGGATGCGCCAGGAGGTACTGGTAAAACGTTTGTGATAAAACTGATTCTGGCATCACTTCGATCTAAAAATGATATAGCGTTGGCAATTGCGTCGTCCGGAATAGCCGCAACATTGCTGCCTGGTGGAAGAACTGCTCATTCCGCTTTGAAATTGCCTCTGAACTTGCATTCTACAGAAACTCCCACGTGCAATATTTCCAAATCATCTGGGATGGGTAAAGTATTGCAGCAATGCAAACTTATTATTTGGGATGAGTGCACAATGGCACACAAAAAATCGCTCGAGGCTCTGGATCAATGCTTGAAAGATTTAAGAGAGAATTCGAAACCCTTTGGCAGCACATTAATATTGCTTGCAGGAGATTTCAGGCAAACATTACCTATAATACCTAGATCAACTCCTGCAGACGAAATGAATGCTTGCCTGAAAAATTCTAATTTATGGGCACACGTAAAAACATTAAAATTAACTACAAATTTGCTTGTCCGATTGCAAAACGATGACTCTGGTCAAACATTTTCAGATCAATTGCTAGCAATGAGAAACGGAAAGCTCCCAGTAGACTCAATTTCAGGACGTATACAACTACCTGCTGATTTCTGTAATTTAGTGACGTCCAAAAATGAATTGATTGAAAATATATTTCCGAATATTCTAAAAAATTATAAAAATAATAAATGGCTAAGTGAAAGAGCGATTCTCGCACCCAAAAATATAGACGTCCACGAAATCAACAATATTGTTTTGACCAAGATTCAAGACCAGGCAGTCCTTTACAAGTCAGTCGACACAGTTTTGGAACCAAATGAAGCGGTTAATTATCCATCTGAATTTTTAAATTCCATAGATCTTTCAGGGTTTCCACCACACGTGCTACAACTAAAAATAGGCGTACCAATAATATTGTTACGTAACATAAACCCACCAAAGCTTTTGAAATTAGTCTTATACCTGGTTCCAAAAGTGAGATTGAATTTGTCAAAGCTTGGAGGTTTATTCCTCCTGTCTGTTTAAAGAAAACAGATGCATAATTGAAGTTTTGTTCATTTCTATCTTACATTTCATGGGCATCCATGGTATTTCTTCCTTTATTAATCTGTCTTGTTTCTTTTCTGCAGGATTTTTTTTGTCTCATTTTTAGTAAGATACAAATTTTTATTTACAAATTACTTATACTAGAAGCACATTTTCAAGACTTTGACCTAACTTAGGATCCCTTGTTCTAAAGGCATGATTGAATTTCTTGAAGCTAGAAATTTCTTTTGTGGCAAATTCAATGGTAAATATTTAGTTCACCCTTTTTGCAACTTAATAGTGGTAAAATAAGTAAGATTGTAAATTTTTAGTGACTGCAATATATTTCACCCATTGCTAATTGCAGTAGAAAGGAAAGTCACTGGTAAGGACCCCCAAAGAATTATTTCAGATTATTTTAGAAAGGCTTTACTACCCACAAAGCTGGCATAACTGGAGAAGGGGCTTCTCAGGAATTAATGACTTTAAAAGCTATACATTATACACAAAAATGCACATTTTTATGCAGAGAGGCAGCAAGTTATTTATTACTAATCAACTACAGCAGGTATATCTATTGCTTTCTTTAACCATCAATAAAGATAAAATACATGCTGAAAACTGAATGCTCTTTGGAAACTTTCTTTAGACACACTAATTGTGAGATGGATATCAACAAAATTCCAACAGGGTTTGTATTTAGTTAAGATTTACAAACAAGCATATTGAATGCTTAATTTTGTGATATCCTAATCTCTAAACAGTAAACTAGATTCCTTACATTTCCAAATAGTTTTCCACCAGCTCATTTCAGCAAAATCATTTGTAA
Organism: Artemia franciscana; assembly: GCF_032884065.1. Lineage (NCBI taxonomy): Eukaryota > Metazoa > Arthropoda > Branchiopoda > Anostraca > Artemiidae > Artemia > Artemia franciscana. The sequence goes on from NW_027063068.1 coordinate 34,529, forward strand.
TGACAATACACCCTTTGCTTGGGTGGCCTGGCCTTTTCAAAAATGAAAGACAACTGCTAGTAGGCTAAGCTAGTTCTGCTTGAAATTCACTGTATGAGCTAAGGTATCACTGAGATGGATTATGTTTTTTGCTGCAAATGAGCTGGTGAAAAATAAATAGAAAATATAAATTTTCTCTTTTTTTATTATTTCAAGACTAGTATATCACAAAGCAAAGCATTCACATAGCTTGATTGTATTTTAAGCAAATACAATCCCTGATGGAGTTTTGTTGATACCTGTCTTAAATTGATTTGTCTAAATAAAATGGGCCTATAGCATTTACAGGATAGTAGTGGGACAACTATAGCAATTTTTTTTCAATTTTCTATTCTTCTTCAAATAATTATTGTTTTCTGGTCAAATTTGTGTTCCTTGCTAAGTGGTAGGCGCTCTGGGTTAGAATGCTTTGTCCAAGGTGTACAGGTTTAATTCCTGGCATTGCCGGTTTATTTGGTTTTGGATAGGGGTTAGTGATATAACTAACCTCAGCTAGAATTGGCCCAACTTTAAATGAGTACAGATGGAAATCTAGGGACAGTAAGGAGGAAAAGCATGCAAGAGCATAGCCTAGCTGGTCCCTAGCTTCCTATTGCACTACCTGGCTAAAGGACCACAAGGTCCTTGACTGGCCTACTGACTTACCCATAGAAACTTTTTTTCAAACCCATTAAATATAAGTAGAAATGAAGAATATCAGTATGATGGTCCTTCCATTTCCCTGAAATGTGGATGTATGGACAAGAATGTGGGTCATGAGAGATAGCTTGTGAATGTAATGGGGTCGAATGTTCTGCAAGATTTAAAAATTTATGACAATTGCTCAGGTTGGAAACTGAACACAGAAGTATAATTTTGTTATTTGTTTTTCTTTGTGACTATTATGCTTATTTAATGTCAAGTATTTTAAAGTTAATCTCCTTTATTTTGTTTTTAATTGCCATGGCCCTAGGGCTTAAATACAATAAAATCTGCTTATATCCATTGATTTTCTTTAAATAGATAGGAGTTCTATGTTTCCTAGCTTCAGTAAATTTAAATGTAATTGTGAGACCAAGGATTACAAAGTAGGTGAAAACTTGCAAATGGACCAGTGGTATCAATACAAATTTGTAAGAAATGGATATAAATTTAAAGATTAAACAAAAACTGTTAGAAAACAAAGAAGACTAATGAATAAAAAAAAGTCTCCCTTTACAACCATTTAATGAATTGTCACAAATATAGATCACCCTTAAGATTGAAATGAACAAAGCTTCAATTATGAATCCATTTTCCTTTAAACAGACTGAAGGGGCAAACCTCCAAGCTTTGACATATTCAATCTCACTTTTGGACAATATCACCTTTCCTTTTCAAAGGAAACTTTCTTTGGATGTTTCCCATCCAACTAAAACAACAGGGACAGCATCAGGTACAAGTGATCTTCTACTTAGCCTACATACCAAAGGGAGAAGCATGCATCTTTATACTATAATTTACCTCCAACCGGCCTAATCTGCAAATATATAGCCAAAATTATGTAGTTCCAATGTATTCTGTCACCTGTCACCTTTTCCCCCATTCTTGCTTTGTCACAGTTGCTTCAATTGACAGGGAGTTAAAGGTTGAGGGATAGATTGGCAGAATCAACAGGTAACATATAACTTCAGCTATATATTTCTATATTCGGAGGGTTGGGGGTCAAGTAGAGGAGGACTGCATGTAAAATTATGTAAGCTATAATTATTGTGCAATTATAAAACATCGTTTTTTTTTTACATATTTTTCTCTAGGCCTACAGGTCCTTTCTTTGGTTTATGCCACATCAAACATTGTATTCCCAGAGAAAAATAATTAGCAACAAGCTATATATATACATGCACATATTATTTATCAATGAGGACTCTAGTGCTTATCTGTGACCACTCAGTAATATTGACAAGAAATGAGCAACAGACAAAATGAAATTTAAATGGCTATCAGAAACTGGATACAGGCTAAAGAGGGGTAAAAAAAACAAAACAGGGCTGCATAAATGAAGTTCAAAAATAGGTGGTGAGTTTTTAGTGGAATAAATACTTCCCTAGCAAATCTTAAATTTCAACTATATGTCATGAAAGGAGATTAATGTGAAGCTTGATCATTCTTAAACAATAATATGCATATAAAGAAAGATAGTATAGCCTAGAGGGTTGTATACTCAACCATGCAGCATGCCAAGACAATTTTAAGCTCCATACTTTACTCATTGTCAGATCTTTTGCAACTGTTGAAGAAACAGTTAAGCAAATTCAAGTGTTTTGGCTCCCTAGGTAGGCTAGTTTGCTTTATACAGGCATTTTAGCTAATATCTTACCTCATAATGGCAATTTTAAAAAGCATTTTTTTTTTGCTCCTGTAGAATTAGAGCATATCTAAAATTTGAAGGATGTTTTTTACCAGACAGATAAAATTCTAGTTGAGTTACTTCTTGATATCTCAGAAAGAAGTTAGGTTAGGAAAATGAAACTTTCAGGGATGGGTCTACAGGCTAAAGTATATCCTGGGAAGGTATTTTAAAGTACCCACCTCCACTTCTTCTCCCTCTAGAGAGCCCTAAAATTTGACTCCATGACAGGTCTATACCTACTGAATTGACAAAACAACATTTTACCTTAATTTTCAGGTACCATTTGCTTTTTCTCTGCCTTTAGTTCTGAAAATTCAATTCCTGTTATTTGAGTAGAATTCTGAGCCATTATCAACATTTTTTTTTTCAAAATTTAGGAAATGTATTTGCATATCTTTAAAACCTTATAAATTGGGATTGAGTAAAGCTTTTTCTTTTCCTTCTCCCTCTAGAGGGCCCTGACCTTTAAAAATGTGTGTGTTATAAAAGTGAAACCTTGCAAAATAGATCTTCTGCTTCGGTGCTTTTAAAAGCAGCAGGCTCCTTTTAAAAGGCTCCATTAAATTGCCACATGGTAGCATTTTAAGCATTAACTCCTTTTAGGCTCTGTAAACAGGCCTAGGTGAAGTATTACAGATAAGTTGAGGATTTATGGGCTGCCAAATCATTATTCTGAGACTGTCTTTAATCCTATTGAAGAAGTAGGCTAGGGTAGACTATTCAGAGTCTATTCCAAAGGATGGTAATTTTATCCAGTAAAATTCTAGTTGATTGACTTTTGCTATCACTGAAAGGGGTTAGGTTAGGAAAATGAAACTTTCAGGGATGGGTCTACAGGCTAAAGTATGCCCTGGGAAGGTATTTCAAAGTACACATCTCTACTCATTCTTGCTCTAGAGGGGCCTGATCTTTGATGACCTTCAAAAATATATATAGCTGAAGTTACATGTTTCCCATTGATTCTGCCAATCTATCCCTCTACATTTAACTCCCTGTTAATTGAAGCAACTGTAACAAAGCAAGAATGGGGGAAAAGGTAACAGGTGACAGAATACATTGGAACTACATAATTTTGGCTATATATTTGCACATTAGGCAGGTTGGAGGTAAATTATAGTATAGAGATGCATGCTTTTCCCTTTGGTATGTAGGCTAAGTAGAAGGTCACTTGTACCTGATGCTGTCCGTGTTGTTTTTAGTTGGATGGGAAACATCCAAAGAAAGTTTCCTTTGAAAAGGAAAGGTGAGAATGCCAAAAAGTGAGATTGAATTCGTCAAAGCTTGGAGGTTTGCCCCTTCAGTCTGTTTAAAGGAAAATGGATTCATAATTGAAGCTTTGTTCATTTCAATCTTAAGGGTGACCTATATTTGTGACAATTCATTAAATGGTTGTAAAGGGGTACTTTTGTTTATTCATTTGTCTTCTTTGTTTTCTAACAGTTTTTTTAATCTTGAAATTGATATCCATTTCTTACAAATTTTTATTGATACCAGAGGTTCATTTGCAAGTTTTCACCTACTTTGTAATCCCTGGTCTCACAATTACATTTAAATTTACTGAAGCTAGGAAACATAGAGATACTATCTTTTAAAGAAAATCAATGGATATAAGTAGGTTTTATTGTATTTAAGCCCTAGGGCCATGGCAATTAAAGACAAATTAAAGAAGATTAACTTTAAAATACTGGACATTAAATAAGTATGATAGTCACAAAGAAAAACAAATAACAAAATTGTACTTCTGTGTTCAGTTGCCAACCTGAGCAACAGTCGTAAATTTTTTAAACCTTGCAGAACATTCACCCCAATTTCATTCACAAGCTATCAGCTATCTCTCATGACCAACACTCTTGTCCATACATCCACATTTCAGGGAAATAGAAGGACCATCATATTGGTATTCTTCATTTTTACTTATATTTAATGGGTTTGAAAGTAAGTTTCTATGTCTAAGTCAGTAGGCCAGTAAAGGACCTGGTGGTCCTTTAGCCAGGTAGTGCAATAGGAAGCTAGGGACCAGCCAGCCTATGCTCTTGCATGCCCTTCCTTCTTACTGTCCCTAGATTTCCATCTGTATTCATTTAAAGTTAGGCAAATTCTAAATGAGGTTAGTCATATCACCAACCCCTATCCAAAACAAAATAAACTGACAATGCCAGGAATTAAACCTGTACCCCTTGGACAAAGCGTTCCAGCCCAGAGCGCCTACCACTTAGCAAGGAACACAAATTTGACCAGAGAACAATAATTATTTAAAAAAAAGTAGAATATTGAAAAAAAACTTGTTATAGTTGTCCCACTACTATCCTGTAAATGCTATAGGCCCATTTTATTTAGACAAATCAATTTAAGACAGGTATCAACAAAACTCCATCAGGGATTGTATATGCTTAAGATACAATCAAGCTATTTGAATGCTTAGTTTTGTGATATTCTAGTCTTGAAACAATAAAAAAAGAGAAAAAGTATATGACGTATTTATTTTTCACCAGCTCATTTGAGCAAAATCAATTGTGACAGCCAAATGCCCATGGTTGGCTTAGAACTTCTCTAAATGCTCTGAAACAGAAGGAATAAAAAAATTATACCAATCAGCATTAAACTGTCCCTTAAATTTAAACATGTGCATTTAATTCGAAAATGACGCTACTTCTAGTCAGCTTATTGTGCCGTTCCCACTGGCTCTCTGTGGCTGCTATCATAATATTCCTGTTGGTTTCATCCATGCTTACAAAATTTTCAAATTTTCTGCCAAAAGGACAAGAATCTTTTCCCACTTTTCCCTCTATGTGTAAACATAAATCCTGTCTCCGAGACAGGATTCTCGTCAAGTTTTCCTCTCCGTGTAAACGAGGCAAAAGCAAGAATGGGGAAAAAGGTAACAGGTGACAGAATACATCGGAACTACATAATTTTGGCTATATATTTGCACATTAGGCAGGTTGGAGGTAAATTATAGTATAGAGATGCATGCTTTTCCCTTTGGTATGTAGACTAAGTAGAAGGTCACTTGTACCTGATGCTGTCTGTGTTGTTTTTAGTTCGACGGGAAACATCCAAAGAAAGTTTCCTTTGAAAAGGAAAGGTGAGAATGCCCAAAAGTGAGATTGAATTTGTCAAAGCTTGGAGGTTTGCCCCTTCAGTCTGTTTAAGGGAAAATGGATTCATAATTGAAGCTTTGTTCATTTCAATCATAAGGGTGACCTATATTTGTGACAATTCATTAAATGGTTGTAAAGGGGTACTTTTGTTTATTCATTTGTCTTCTTTGTTTTCTAACAGTTTTTTAAGTCTTTAAATTGATATCCATTTCTTACAAATTTTATTGATACCAGAGGTTCATTTGCAAGTTTTCACCTACTTTGTAATTCCTGGTCTCACAATTAGATTTAAATTTACTGAAGCTAGGAAACATAAAGCTACTATATATTTAAAGAAAATCAATGGATATAAGTAGGTTTTATTGTATTTAATCCCTAGGGCCATGCCAATTAAAGACAAATTAAAGAAGATTAACTTTAAAATACTGGACATTAAATAAGCATGATAGTCACAAAAAAAAAACAAATAACAAAATTATACTTCTGTGTTCAGTTGCCAACCTGAGCAACAGTCATAAATTTTTTAAATCTTGCAGAACATTCACCCCAATTACATTCACAAGCTATCTCTCATGACCCACACTCTTGTCCATACATCCATATTTCAGGGAAATAGAACCATCATACTGGTATTCTTCATTTTTACTTATATTTAATGGTTTGAAAGAAAGTTTCTATGGCTAAGTCAGTAGGCCAGTAAAGGACCTGGTGGTCCTTTAGCCAGGTAGTGCAATAGGAAGCTAAGGACCAGCCAGCCTATGCTCTTGCATTCCCTTCCTTCTTATTGTCCCTAAATTTCCATCTGTACTCATTTAAAGTTAGGACCTGGTGGTCCTTTAGCCAGGTAGTGCAATAGGAAGCTAGGGACCAGCCAGCCTATGCTCTTGCATGCCCTTCCTTCTTACTGTCCCTAGATTTCCATCTGTATTCATTTAAAGTTAGGCAAATTCTAGCTGAGGTTAGTAATATCACCAACCCCTATCCAAAACAAAATAAACTGACAATGCCAGGAATTAAACCTGTACCCCTTGGACAAAGCATTCCAGCCCAGAGCGCCTACCAATTAGCAAGGAACACAAATTTGACCAGAGAACAATAATTATTTGAAAAAAAGAAGAATATTGAAAAAAAACTTGCTATAGTTGTCCCACTACTATCCTGTAAATGCTCTTGGCCCATTTTATTTAGACAAATCAATTTAAGACAGGTATCAACAAAACTCCATCAGGGATTGTATATGCTTAAGATACAATCAAGCTATTTGAATGCTTAGTTTTGTGATATTCTAGTCTTGAAATAATAAAAAAAGAGAAAAAGTATACGATCTATTTATTTTTCACCAGCTCATTTGAGCAAAATCAATTGTGACAGCCAAATGCCCATGGTTGGCTTAGAACCTCTCTAAATGCTCTGAAACAGAAGGAATAAAAAAATTATACTAATCAGCATTAAACTGTCCCTTAAATTTAAACATGGGCATTTAATTCGAAAATGACGCTACTGCTAGTCAGCTTACTGTGCCGTTCCCACTGGCTCTACTGCAGTTAGAAATGGGCAGTCACCGCGCAGTAACTGCAGTTACTGAAAAACGGTCAGCTGGAACACACCCAGAAATGGGCAGTTACTGCGCAGTAACTGCAGTTACTGAAAAACCGTCAGCTGGAACACACCCTTCTTCTTCTTCTTATTCAGCAGACGGGCTTTTCAGTTGATACTATTTAGCCCTTTTCCTTTTGGCTCACTCTGTGAGATCGACAGAGCTATGGAGCTGGTTAATCTTATATGATTTGTATCTGCTCAGATTTCTTGAAGTATATCTTTTGATACCAGTAGTTGAATTATAAGAGAGTATATATTGATCTCTGTGCTCTGCGGGAGAGTATGGTCAGCAAGACTCTTGGCTGTTGGTGGAATTTTGTGGTGTTTGAAGCATTCTAACATTTTACATCGCAGGGTATACTGTGCAGACGTCAGCATATTACATTCAAATAGGCAGTGATCTATTGTTTCATTCTTAAGATTACATGACCTGCAAAGGGGAGACGAGGGAATTTCGCCACTTGAATTAGGGATCTGATATGAAAATGCCTGAAAATTTAGCCCATTTGAACCTCACCGAATCCTATGATAAATCTTGGAAAGGTGCTTACTTGGGAAAGGTGATGGGGTACCCTATAATGGGGTACCTGTACCCTATAATCAAAACAAACGAAACGCTTCTTCTTCTTCCGAAATTATAAAGTTTGCAGTTGCCAACGCTACATTTCCGTAACGCCATAGAACAGGTTGTTTCAGCCGTTTTTCATTGTTTCAGCATCGGCTCAAAAGTAATTGAATGTGATCTCAGCATTTTTGATTACGTTTAGTGATACTTATATTGACGATAAAAACTACATTTCAACAAAAGCACGCTTGTAACATATTTTGACTTCCGTCCCTGCACAGTGTTATCATATTTTTCCAAAAAAGCAATGTAGTAGTCTGGCTGGATACGGAAATGAGCAGCAAACGTCAAAGACAATCACCAAGAAAAGATCTAGATTGCTGCAAAGCCTGTGATATTGGGCTAAAGGATGATAGTTGTGCCTTTTCATGCGATATGTGTGATGCATGGTTGTGCATTGAACGCATTGAAATGAGCAAGTCAGAGTATGATTTGTTTAACAAGATGACACGTCGTCTTGGGTCACTCTGGCATTGTCCTATTTGCAAGCAAAAAGGCTCTGGAACTCAAGGAATAACACCCAGTGAGATCAAAGACATAATTAAGAGTGAAATTAGGTGTTCATTTTCAACAATCGAAACTAAGCTTCAAGATAAATTTGAAATACTACTGAAACCAATAAGTGATCGATTAACACAGATAGAAAAAGAGGTATCTGCCAAATGTTCTGTTGAGGATGTAAAGAAGCACGCCACTACATCGCTCAAAGTCGAATTTGATAACCTTAGTGAAAAATTGAAAAATGAAATAAAAAGCAAAGAAACAGCCAATGATATTGTAGAAGATTTAGTCATGAAGCAAAAAAAATTAGTTGTATTTGGACTTCAAGAGGATCCGAAATGTAGTACTAAGAAAAGTCAAAATGAGGTTGATTTAAAGCTCCTGAATCAAGTAATTTTGCAGAATTGCCCTGTCAAATGTTCATTTACAGTTCGTTTGGGAAGACTAAATAATGGAAAATGCCGTCCGATCAAACTGTTTTTCCGTAGCCCCATAGAACGTGATGCTGCTTCTTTCTTTTTGAGTGGTAACCTGAACACCATAAAATCCTCATACCCGACTTTTAACTTTTCTCATGATCGCACAAAACTGGAACTTGCTCAAAAGAAAAGGTATAATGCTCTGAAAGAGGAACTTAACCAAAAAGTGACAGCAGGAGAATCAGGTTGGAAAATTAAAGAGGGAAAAGGTGGTCTAGAACTTGTAAAGATAAATTCTTTTCGAGGTGAAAAAAGCTCGCAAATCCCTAGGGAAGCAGTTATGGAACAATAATTTCCTTGTGCTCTACACCAACGCAGATACTTTATCAAATAAAGTTGAAGAACTACAGTCATTAATGTCAGTTCATAAGCCTCATGTTGTTGTTATTACTGAATCTTTGCCTAAGAATTGTGCACATCCAGAAGCATATTTTCAACAGGTTGAAGGTTATACTTTATTAGTGAATACTAACTATAAACGTGGAATTTTTGTTTATGTTCATTCGTTGCTTAAGTACACAGAAGTAAATGATCCTTTAGCACTGAGTATTAGTGAATGTTTGGTGGTTGATGTAAAATTTCCTAGGTCTACAAATAGTATTAGAATTGTTGCAGTGTATAGAAGTCCTAGTGTTAATGAGCTATCTCCAAATAATAATGCAAATTTATTACAGTATCTTCACAATGTTTCAACAGTTAGTTCAAGGGTATTAGTGGTGGGTGATTTTAACCTACCCTCCATTGATTGGAAAAATCAAATAACCTCGCTTTCTAATCAGTCATTTGAGCATCATTTCCTTCAAAAATTGCAGGACACGTACCTATGCCAACACGTTCAGGAGCCTACACGATTTCGGGATGATTCGAATCCTTCTGTCTTTGACTTGGTAATAACAAAATCTCCTGATGATGTTAGAAATATTGAAATTCTACCTCCATTAGGAAGAAGTGATCACACTGTTCTTAAACTGTCATTAAAATCTTCAGGTGATGATCCGACTCCTCAAAAACAGACTCTTAAATATAATTACACTAAAGGTGATTATTAGTCTTTCCGAAATTTCATTTTTATCACTTTGTATCACGGAACAGTTGAGGGAAAATAAATACAATGTTAATGAAGTATTTGAGCTGATTCATGAGGCTTTGGTAGTGGGTCAAAACAAATTTATTCCGACTATAGCTTATAGTCGGCTATATAAAAATAGGCGAACTCTTCCTCGAGAAATTCTACAAGCTATTAGCGAAAAAAATTATCGGTGGCGTGAGTATATTAAAATAAGAAGCACTGAGTCTTGGATAAGATATAAAAGAGTAAGAAATAGAGCAACTAGGCTTCTTCGGTCAAATCGTGAGGCAATTGAATCTTCTATCATTGCATCAGCTCAAAGTTGCCCAAAAAGGCCTTGGAAATATCTAAGAAAAACCAGACATCACAGTCCCCATCCTCAACTTCTTTCACTGACCCTGAAACACAGACAAATATAGACGATGATAATGAAAAAGCTGAACATTTTAATAAACTTTTTTCATCTGTTTTTACACGACCACACAATGAAACTCCTATTGATCCTAATTTTTCTACTAATTTCACAATAGATTTTGATGATTCTGACTTTGATGATCAACAAGTTTTTGAGGTCTTGAAGCATCTTGACACAAATAAATCACCAGATATTCATGAATTTTCAAACCATATGATCCGAGAGCTTGCAACAGTACTCACTGAACCACTGACACAAATGTATAATCTGTGTCTGGCGTCTGGTACTTGCCCTTTGGCATGGAAAAAAGCAATAATTAAACCCCAGTATAAGAGTGGCACAAAAACGCAATTTAAAAACTATAGACCAATATCAAACACTTCAATTTTTTCCAGAGTTATGGAAAAACTAATTGTCAAGAGAATACAAAATTATTTCAAATTGAATCTTCTTTGGCATCCATCTCAACACGGATTCTGTAAAAAAAACGTTCATGTAATACACAGCTTTTGAAAGTAATTACTGACTTCCATAGGATGGCAGATGAAGGTCTCAGGTCTGATTGCATCTATATAGATTTTTCTAAGGCGTTTGATAAAATTTCCATTCCGCTTTTACTTCAAAAGTGTGAGGTATATCACCTTGGTGCCAGAACGTTGAATTGGATTGGTGATTATCTAACAGGCAGGACGCAGAAAGTGATTGTAGGTGATGCTTTGTCCTCTGCTGAGATAGTTTTAAGTGGCGTTCCACAAGGTAGTTGCCATGGTCCAGTCCTTTTCTGCCTATTCATCAATGACTTGCCTCTTGTTGTCCACCATTCCACAATTAAAATGTTTGCAGATGATGTAAAGCTCTACCGCTCTTTGACAAATTCAGATGAAGCTTCGTTGTTTCAAAAAGACTTGGATGCAGTGCACAATTGGTGTAATGCTAACTCCATGTTTGTCAGCGAAAATAAGTGTAGGGTTGTCCATTACTTCGGCAAAGTAGAACAAAGTTACCAATACCATCTTGCTGGACATTCAATCTTACCTGTTGAAAATGTCCGTGACCTTGGTGTTCATTTTGATTCTAGTCTTAGGTTTGACAAGCATGTCTCTGAAGTAACTCGTAAGGCAAACTATCAGCTATTATGTCTTAGACGGAATTTCCGTAAGTTTAATCTCCGTTCATTCATTGCCATTTATAAATCAACAGTTCGACCTATACTCGAATACAATTCGTCAGTATGGTATCCATTGAATAAAAATGACAGAGCAAGGGTTGAAAAAATACAGCAAAGAGCAACTAAGCTTGTACCTTATTTGAAACATTTGCCGTATGAAAATAGACTGCACAGGCTAGGATTGTCAAGTCTTCAATTCCGAAGGGATAGGGCAGACATTATCAACACATTCCGTATAGTCAAAGGCATTGATAATATAAGTACATCACTGTTCTTCACATTTAATGACACTAACATGACCCGTTATCACCCACATAAATTGTACCCCTCACTTTCAAAAAGGAAAATAGGCCAACATTCATTTTACAGCAGGGTGTGGAAGCCATGGAATGACCATCCACCTAAAACATTTCTAACAGACGACATAAATAAATTCAAAACAAGACTAGCAGAAACTAATTTTCAAAGTAAATCATTTTAAAATAATTTATAGTATTATTTGTCAGTGTTTGTTGTAGTCGTTATTTTCATTGATTTATATGTGTGTACTATGTTGTCAGTTATATTATGTATTATGTTGTCATAACTTCTATTTATTATATTTATTGCGACAAGCTTGAAAGCTTACCGTATTTGGTGTTAAAAGATAAATAAAATAATCTAAAAGCTGCTGATCACAAATGATTATTTTTTTAACTGAGATATTCTTAGCCACTTACATTGGAAGTTTTTTTTATATCACATTTATGGAATTTGAAATCTCTCTGGAAACAGATCTTTCTTCCTTATGCTCTGGTCTTCCTTATGCTTTGGATATGGATCGCCACTATCTGTCTTTAGTTTCTTCTGAAAAACCTCAGATAAAGGGTGTGTTCCAGCGACTTACTATAGTAACTGAATGGTAATTATTTCCGTTCCTAGCGGGAAAACGGCTACTGCCAAACCCGCTGGGAACGAGAATAGTTACTGCCGGCAGTAACCACAGTAAGTGATTTTCTTACCGTGCTCAAAAGAGGGTGCGTTTGTTTACTTGTCCAATGGGATTTTTACTAATCGAGGTTTAACCCCTAAAAGATAGCAACAAATACTTGTCTGGCCACGTGTCACTGAAAACGGCAAGATTAATTGCGGGAATAACAACATTGGTTATGGTTATGAAGAACAATATTGGTCATTTATCCTAAATGAAAAAGAAGAAAAGATTAATTTGATAAAGCATTTTGCTAATTTTCTTATTTTCTTTGTTTTACTGTTTAAACAGTTAATATTAAGGTATTTAAGATATTTTTCCTTCTCTTCTTTTCACCCTGTGACTGGTTTTGTGGAATTTCTTTCTACTTTTTTTTTCTGTTGTGATTGGAAAGGCTTTCATCATGCCTAACCCCCATGATTCAGGGGGATCGGGTGTTCTCACGGGTGAGGACAGTATCATTAGAGTATGGTTGACTAAAATAGGGCAGCCTGGTCTTCATAATCCACCACTGGGTGTAATCATGAAAGGAATTATGTTGTTGAGAAATCAATTTAATGAATGCCAAAAAGATACAATTTTGGTAGAATCCTCAAATGGTTCTAACTGCCTTAAGATCAGAAATCAAGCAGTACTGAACAAGATACTAGCGATAGGGGAGCTAGTTTTGGATAATAACCAATCATTAACATTCTCATGTGAGAAGGATTCCTCAGCTCAAGGCTCTCAGGGATTGCACTCAAACTCCCCCAACGGTTTCATGCCTGAGGGGCTGGTATTCTTTGACAAGGGTATTTTTACAAGTGAAACCTTATTAGATGAACTGATGGATCAAGGTTTCACAAGAGTACGTCCACTTTTTGGTCAACAGACATCTGACAAGATGAATGTTGATGGGTTTATCCTTACTCCTTCACTTGACCTTCCTGAATTTATTTGTATTCTGGGTATGGAAAAAAAAGTCAAGACATATATTCCCCGTGTCATGATCTGCAATCACTGCCAAAGGCATGGCCACACTGCCAAAGTATGTCGCAGTAAACCTAGATGTTCAAGATGTGCCAACAACCATCTAACATCTTCTTGTGTTATTAAGAGAGATAATATTACACTATTCAAGTGCCCCAATTGTCTTGGCAACCATCACGCTAAAGACAAAGCATGTCCTGTAACAAAAAATGTTGAAAAGGTTATTGTTAAGGCAGTACAAGAAAAAATCACTATTGGTGCTGCAAAAAAAAAGTATGCAGATATCCTTAAATCCAACATGCAACTAAATGACACAACTCCAGCTCTTTCTAATGAAGAATTCCCTCCCATTCCATCCCCTGAAAACCCCACTCCTAGCCCATTCATGTCAACTCAACAAACAGTATTAGAACCCCTAATCAAGAAAATAATTGATGATATCTTGACAGTTAGAATTCTTGAAATGATCAGCTCATTCCTATCCTCAAAATTTAAACAAATTGAAGATTCTATCTCAGGCCGTTTGGAAAAAATGTTTCAAGACTTTAGTTCCTCACATGCACCATCTGATAGAACATTTAAAGATCTCACCTCAAATCATTCTATTTCTGAAGATGATTTGGAATCTCTTGACTCTGTCCTAATCTCTACTTCACCTGTAAAACCAACATCAGAAATCTCCAAAAAACCTTCTCCAGCAAAAAATCAATTCCTTAAAAGAAATGCAAATGCTCTCTCACCTATCTCAAAACAGAAAGCAACTAAAAACAAACGGAAACAATCCTTAATATCAAAGACAGCTAACAGTTTAGAATGAAAATAGTTCAATTTAACACTACAGGTCTACCCATTGATCGTTTGGTTGAGTTAAAAAGATTTTTGGACATTGAATCCCCAGAAATTGTCTGCATCCAAGAATCCCATTTGTCCCCTGGAAGAAATTTTAGCGTTAAAAATTATACATCACATAGAAAAGATAGGGTCCTAAATTCCTCTTCTCAAAAAGGTGGAGGCCTATTGACTCTTGTGAGAAAGGACTTGATTAGCTCTGTTGTCAATATTGATGTCCAGTCATCAATGGAAATACTAGTTATAAAGGTTGAGATGGATGACCTTCCCCCCTTGTCAGTAGTCAATATCTATATAAATAAACCCTCTTCTTTCAATAACCCAACCTTCAAGAAATTATTAGATCTTTCCCCATACCAACTAATACTTGGAGATTTCAATCTTCACCATCCCCTGTGGGACTCAACCCACCCTAGAGACCCTCAATCATTGTTGCTCTTGGATTCAATCTCTATCAGTCAGATTTCCCACACACTAATCACACCTAAGAATTTAGGAACTTATGTGCACTCCTCCAATGGTAAAAACTCAACCATTGATCTTTGTTTTGTTGGTAGCAGACTATCTGCTTATAGTAAGGTGTCCAGGTTCCATGACAATCTTGGCAGCCAGCATTACCCACTTATTACAGAACTGTCAAAAAGACCAGTTCTCTCTAAATTTAACATTGCTCCTAGATGGATTTTCAATGATGATAATTGGAAACCATGGGCACTTAAATTGGGGAGTATGGTACCAGCTCTAATTAATGATATAGATGTTTTAAATGAAAATATCACTAAAAGCATCATTGATGCTTCAAATTTATTTTTTAAACTCCAAACACAACTAGTAAAAAATAGAAAAAAAAATGTTCACTTTTGGAATAATAATTTAGAATCACTAAAACAAAATAAGTGCAATGCTAGAAAAATCTGGCTTTCAGATAAAAGCAACCTTTTCAAAAAAATTGAAATGAGAAAGGCCGAAGCTACTTTTAAGAAACATGTCCTAGCTGAAAGAAAAGCTGCTTGGGAAGATATTTGTGAAAATCAGTTTAATCAGTCAACTCCTTCTAAAACACTTTGGAAAAATTTCAGAAAATTTGCAGGTTATCAGCATAGTGATCAGTCTACTCCAAAGATTAAGTCCAATGATGGTTCAATTATGTACAAGCCATATGAAGTGGCAGAGTCTTTGAATAGTTATTTTGCAGGTCAATCTTCAAATAGTAACACATATAATAACTCTATGTTTATGGAAGCTCAGTTTCCCCCAGGGTCTGTCACTAATCTTGACAAAGATTTTGATATGGATGTGCTAACTTCTACAATACAGTCTCTAAATGACTCAGCAATGGGTGAAGATTTGGTCCACAATAAGATGCTTAGAGCTCTTCCACCGACTTTCTTGGTCCCTCTTCTTTACTTGTTTAACAGATGTTGGGAAAGTGGCACTGTCCCATCTGCTTGGAAGTCTTCTATTCTAGTCCCAATATATAAAGGTAAAGGGGATCGTTCAGACCCAGCTTCATACCGCCCAATTGCCTTAACCACATGCATTGCTAAACTCTATGAGAAAATGATTAAGTTGAGATTTGAACCCCTTATTGATAATTCTCTTATTGCTGAACAAGCAGGTTTTCGGAAAGGTAGATCAACCCTTGATAACCTAATTCAACTTGATCATGACATTAAGAAAGCTTTTACAAGAAAGAGAGTTGTTTCTGCAGTCTTCTTTGATATTAAGAAAGCTTATGATACATTGGACCCCTTTGCAATCCTAAGACAGGCTCATAAATTTAATGTTGGAAATAATTTCTGGAAGTGGTGCAGGGCAATGCTTTTTAATAGGACTATTAAAACCAGAGTTGGATCCATATGCTCCTCTGCTAGTACAGTCTCATTAGGTGTTCCTCAAGGAGGAGTTTTGAGTCCTCTTCTTTTTAACATACTGATTAATGATATTATTTTGGCTGATATGCCCTCAATAAAGTTTGTCTTATATGCAGATGACTTAGCTCTTTGGACTGAAGGCTCCTCTCCTGAAGCTTGTCAACCCAAGCTCCAGGGAGCAATTGATAAACTGTCAATATGGCTTAATACAAAAAATCTGGTTTTTTCTATCCCAAAGACCACTGGCATGGTTTTTTCTAGGAAAATTGACCTTAGGCAAGATTGTCTCTCAATTAATCTGACTCTATATAAACAACAAATTCATTTTGCCAGGAATGTGAAATTCCTTGGTATGTGGCTGGATAGTAAGTTAAATTGGAATGATCATATCTCTCATCTTTGTGATGCACTTGAAAAACGACTGAATTTTATGCGTGCTGTTGCTGGGCAAAAGTGGGGAGCTAGCCGAGATAGTCTTCAAAAACTATTCACATCTATAATATATGGAAAGATTGAATATTGTCTCCCTGTCTATTACTCAGCTTCAAAAAAGTTAATTTCTAAAATTGAATCAATAGTTCACCATGGCCTGAGATTAATCACAGGTGCACTAAAAAGTACTCCTATTGCAGCTCTGTTCAATGAGGTTAATATACCTTCTTTAGAAGAAAGATTCTTGAAACTTTCTTCTAATTACTTTATGAAAGTAAATACTAACCAAAACCTCCATGTTCTCAAGGAGTGTCTCATAAATCATACATTTCTCTATGAAAATCGGAAGACATATAGTAGTCCAGCCATTATCAAGTTGGTCTCCTTGCTCAATGGCATAGGTGTTCCTGAAAACCTAATCTTTTCTTGTCAGACCCAGATATCTCCCAACACTCCTAATAGCATTGATAATGTTATAGATATAAAAATCCCTGGCATGGATTTTCCTAAGAATAAAATGAATAGTCTAATCCTTCATCAACTTACACTAGCTAAAATGGTTGAATTTTATAATTGGAAAAAGATATTTACTGATGGATCTGTCTCAAATGATGGGAAGGCATCCATAGGCATTTTTTCTGAGTGGAATGGCTCATCAGTTGGGATTAGAGTTTCAGATGGAATCTCCATTTTCCATGCAGAATGTCTTGCTCTCCAAAAAGCTTTGGATACAGTGCTGGAAGTAGGATCAGGCTCATTTGTTATCTTTTCTGACTCTAAAAGTGTTCTTTCTGATCTAAAAAAGAGGCAAGGAAAAGTTATTCCAATTATTGTTCATCTACAGGGAAAAATTCAGAAAATAATGTCTTCTGATGATCTTCAACTGAAAATGGTCTGGGTTCCTTCTCACATAAGGATTAAGGGAAATGAAATTGCTGACAGTATTGCAAAACAGGCTATCCACCACCCAATTACTTGGAAGGTTGCTCTCACTGTAAATGAAACTTCAAAGTTAATAACCTCTGCTGCAAGTTCTATTAGAATTAATAATAGATGTATTGCAACAACAAATATTTATGTTTTGTCTTTTGAGGGGCATTATATCCCACATCACCTTATCCACCCAAATAGGAAAATTGCAAACTCTATTTTCCGTCTGAGAACTGGTCATGCAATGACCAGATCTCGTCAAGCACTATATCATCTTACAGATAGTAAGTCATGCCCTTTTTTTAGGTGTGTAAATATTGATGAAACTATAGATCACATTCTCTCAGAATGCCCTCGTTTCACAACTGAGAGAAATATTCTGATCAGTAAAATTGAATCATTGGGCCTGAAGACGTCCACTCCTCTCGTTTTAGGTTTCACTCGTGTTAGTAAAGATAAGGAGTTAAAAATATTGGAGGCATTGGGAGTTTTTGTGTCTTCAACAAAGATTTTCAACTGGTTGTAATTTCATTTTTTTTTTTTTTTTTTTTTTTTTTTTTTTTTTTTTTTTTTTTTTTTTTTTTTTCAGTCACAAGAGTGTGGTGAGAAGAGAAGATGATTTGATTTATTTGATTTGTATGTTCTTTTCGTTTCTGTGATTTTAAGTTTAATTATTGTTTGGTGACGCAGAGGGCGAAAGCCGAGCGTATTTTCTCTACAACAACAACACGTGTAATTATTGTTTTAATGCTAGGTGTGAAGTTTTGACAAGGAAGAGGCTAGGACTTTGGGCCTGTTTCAAATTTTACAGGCAAATAAAGCTTCAGCAATTATTTCAGAGCTGGGTAGCCTAATACAATTTGTGTGGCCAGAAGTTTAATTGTAAGATTTCAAATTGTGGTTGTCATTTGCCTTTTTAAGTCATTCCATTCAAGATGCTTTGGATATTTTTTATTGTGATAAATTGTCTTAATGCTCTGAAAAGGGAAAATTATTTCAATTGCATAGGATAGGAAAATTTTGGTAGGCTAATTAATTCAAAGTCCTAAATTAGCCAGGGAAGTGTTTTTTTTTTCACTAAAAAATCACCACGTTCTTTGAACTCCAATTATATAGCCCTGTTTTTGGCCCCCTTGATCCAGTTCCTGATTGTCATTTACACTAAATTTCACTTTTTCTTTTACCTATTTATGTTTGCACCAGTTTTACCATTGGGTAAAACTGGTACAAACAGTATTACCGGCTTTCATATAAAGTGAATATACCACTTGATGCCTTTTGTAATGCTGTTTACAAATATAATAATCACTTCTACAGCAAGTTCAGATTTAAGCACTTTTTGACCTCTTAAAAATGACCTATATATAGGGTCATTACAAATCTGTAATAGTTTAGAAACAAATTTGGGCTATATATTTGCACATCAGGGGGTGGGGGTAAAGTGTAGCATATATTAAATATGTAAACTAACCATTGCTTGAATTTTTTTATGTGTGTGCTGTTGCACTGGTGATTCCTCTTTTCATTAAAATTTGATGTGCACAAACACGTTAAAAAAAAAAAAAACAGCAATGGTTAGTTTACGTATATAATATATGCTATGCTTTACCCCCACCCCCCTGATGTGCAAATATATAGCCCAAATTTGTTTCTAAACTATTACAGATTTGTAATGACTCCATTTAGCCTATAGGTCATTTTTAAGAGGTCAAGAGGTGAAAAAGTGCTTAAATGAATTTGCAGTAGAAGAAATTTTTATATTTGTAAAGAGCATATAAGAAGGCATCAAGTGGTATATTCACTTTATATGAAAGCCAGTAATACTGTTTGCACCAGTTTTACCCTTGTTTCTTGTTAATATTACTAAGGGGTCATAGTTAAGCACTAGAGAAGTCTATGTTAAATAACATGTGCTTATGTATATATAGCTTTTTGCTACTTATTCTTCTTTGGTTATATAATGCTTGATGTGGTATAAGCCAAGAGAAGGACCTGTAGACCTATAGAAGAAAACCTGTTAAAAAAAGATGATTCTTTGTAATTTACATAATAATTATAGCTTTCTACATGCAGCCCTGCTCTACTTTAGCCCCAACCCTCCTAATATGGAAATCTATAGCTGAAATTACATATTTTCTATTGATTCTGCCAATCTATCCCTCAACCCTTGTACCTGTTAATTGAGGCAACTGTGGCAAAACAAGAACTGGAAAAACAAGTAACAGGTGGCAGAAAACATTGGAAATATATAATTTGGGCTATATGTTTGCAAATTAGGCATGTTAGAGGTGAATTTCTTGTTGTTCATATTTTGATTTACAAATAAAGTGAATATACCACTTGATGCCTTTTTGTATGTTCTTTACAAATATAATAATTGCTTATTTTGCTAGTTCAAGTTTAAGCACTTTTTGACCTTACTTAACCTAACAAATTTTGGCAGTGAAAAACATACATTATTTTGTCAAAAATGACCAAAAACACGTACCTTAATTGAAAATTTGGCATCAAAGAAGAAGAAATACAGCATAATATTGAAAAATTTATTAATCCAACTTAATTGCCAGATATAACTCTAATATTGTTACTCATCCTTGGGCAATTATTTTGAGGCAATAGGTTTTTTATTTTTTGTAGTTAGATACTCATGTGTTCTTTATTTTTCTTGTGTGTTGTGTATTCTTTTTTTTTTTTTTTTTTTTTTTTTTTTTGATGGGAATTAAATATGCATGTATGTATGTATGTATTCCTGTACAGTGATATTTAAAGTTGTATGTATGCAAAAGTGGTTCAGTGCTTCATCGAATGTTCTTTATAAATTATTCCATTGTTGTGATGTTTTTTTTTTTTGTTTTTTTTCTCATATTCCTTTTTTTTGTCGTTTTGTCTGTATACTCCGTCTCTGTTTACTTTGTATTGTATGACGGGTTAGAAATAAAATAAATAAATTGTGGAAAATCAGTGCTCATAGATTATACAACATGTAAAAAATGGATTAATAATGAAACAGTAAGTTTGAGACCAATGTTTTAAGCTTTCTTATACCCAAAAACTATTTGAGTATACTTTGGTCATTTTCAAGAGCTCAAAAACTTGTACTTGAAGCACTTATTATGTTTGTAAAAAATAAAAAAGGGCATCAAGGAGTATGTTCACTTTATTTGTAAATCAAACATATGAACAACAAAAAATTTACCAATTATTAGTATAGCTGCACAATTTTCCCCTGGGTATGTAGGCTTAGTGGAAGGTCACTTATACCTGATCATGTCCCTACTGTTTTTACTTGGTTGAAAAAAAATCCAAAGAAAGTTCCTATTGAAAAGGAAAGAGATCAAAAGTGAGATTGAATTTGTAATAGCTTGGAGGTTTGTCCCTTCAGTCTGTTTAAAGAAAACAGATTCATAATTGAAGCTTTGTTCATTTCAATCTTAGGGATAATCTACATTTGTTACACTTAATTAAATGGTTGTAAAGGGATACTTTTATTTATTTGTCTTGTTTGTTTTCTACATAATTTTTTAATCTTTAAATTGATATACATTTCTTACAAATTAATTAGTCATATCATAGTTCCACTTGCAAGTTTTGACCTACTTTGTAACCCTGGTCTCAAAATTGCATATAAATTTATTGAAGCTAGGAAACATAGAACTCCTCTCTGTTTAAAAGAAAATGGATGGACATAGGTAGGTTTTAATACACTAAAGTCCTAGGGCCATGGAAATTAAAAAAAAACAATGAAGATTAACTTTAAAATTCTGGACATGACATAAATATAACATTCACAAAGAAAAACCATTCACAAAATTTTACTTTTGTGCTCAGTTGCCAACCTGAGCAATTGCCCTAAATTTTTAAACCTTGCAAAACATTCACCAGCCAATTCTTATGACCTACACTGTTGTCTGTACATCAAAAATTCATTGAAAAGGAAGGACCACCTTACTGACATTTCTTCCTTTGTACTTATATTTAATGGGTTTAAAAGAAAGCTCCTATGGCTAAGTCAGAAGCCTAGTAAAGGACCAGGTAATCCTTTAGACAGGAAGTGCAATAGGAAGCTAGGGGCCAGTCATCCTATGCTTTTGCATGTCCTTCCTGCTTACTGACCCCAGATTTCTCTAGGTAACCTGTTAAGTTTGGGCCAATTCTGGCTGAACTTACAGAGTTACATCACTGACCTTTGTCCCAAACCAAATAAACTGCTAATGCCAGAAATTAAACCTATGCCCTTTGGATAAAGGATTCTCAACCTAGAGTGCCAGCCACTTAGGAAGGAACACAAACGTCACCAGAGAACAAAAATTATTTGGAAAAAAGAAAATATTGAAAAAAAATAAACTCAAGTTATAGTTGCTCATTGCTGTCCCACAAACAATATGTATTTCATTAAGACAAATAAATTTTTAAACAGGTATCAACAAAACTCCATCAGGGATTGTATTTACTTAAGGTACAATCAGCAATATTAATGCATAGTTTTGTGATATTCTGGTTTTGAAATAATAAAAAAAGAGAAATTATATGTTCTACTTGTTTTCCACAAGCCCATTTGAGAAAAATCATTTGTAACAACAATATACCCATGGTTGGCTCAGAATCTCTCTAAAATTCTTTAAACAGAAGGAATTTTAAAAAAAATTATACTCATCAGCAAGAAAAATATTAACATAACTCTCTAAACTTGGCACTTTTTAAGACAATTTTTAGCAAAGCAAATGCAAAACTTTAATGGTGTCCTATGTCATCTAAAAAAAAACAACATTAAAATGTGTCAAATGAATTTTGATGTAAGATGCCTCAAATACTTTCAGTTGAATCTGTGAAATGAAGGGCCAGGTATTCCTTTACATTTTATACAATATATAAAAAGAAAAACAGTTCAAATTTTTTCACAAAAGAAGAAGCTTGATGTAAAAAAATAAATGTATTTTTAACAGAAAGCAACTGACATCAATGAAATCAAATAAAACAAAAATTCATGGAGAATAAATAATATAAGCCATATATTTAACCTATAATGAGGTGGCATAAAAGATTATTTCTAGAATTAGAAAAAAACAGTGTTATGGCTTAAAGTTCTGCTCAATCAACAGGAGTTGTCTAAGGCCAGAATAATTAACAACTAAGGCCAGAGAAAAAGAAACTGATAACCAAAAAATAAGGCACCCAAAAATTTCAGGACCCTTTAGAGGGAAAAGAAGTAGAAGTAGGTACTTCAAAATACCTTCCTGTGACATAATTTAGCCTGTAGACACATCCCTGAAAGTTTCATTTTCTTAGCCTAACCTCTTTCAAAGATAGCCAAAAGAAGCTAAAGTAAAATTTTACCCCTACTGTATCTTAAAAATCCAGTTTAAATAGCAATATCAACAAATATAGACTATATAAAAGGCTATAGGTATTGGCCTAATCATTCTAAATTTTTTCCAACTAATAATTATAGGATGGTTTAGAAACTAGGCCTGTTTGATATAATAGCATTTGACTAGCTCACCAATGTGATAGCTGCCTCCCTAAGAATCAACCTTTTTAATAACAAAAAAAACTTTTCTTCTGATTCCTTATGAAGCTTAGCCTATGCAAGACAGGCCTAGAACACCAAAAACCCTTTAGATACTAAGGAATATGCATAATATTACTTACAGGTCACTGAAAAGCTAAGATTATTTCTATTATTTACAGTTCCCTTGTCTTTTCTCTAGACTTAACGGTTTCACATGTTTATCCATTTAAAAAAATATATCATTGACGTCACAATCCTCAAATAATCTTTTTATTTGGGGGTTATAAAGTGCCAGCCCACGGACAAGTAACCCTGAGCGTTTGTGGGGATAATCCGACTAGCCTCTGACGTCATATGTGTCTCAAAAAACGCTTGGATTAATCAGATTAGTAATCGGACAAGTAAACAAACGCACCCAGAATGGTTAGCGCAGTAAAGGCCTTTTTTCGCGTCAACCAAAGGCCTTTTTTCGCGTCAACCAAAGAGACTGTTTGAGCTCAACCACTCGGTGTGGTTGAGCTCAACCGCTGTTTTTGCGTGAAACAGTGACAAACCAGGTTGTCATGAAAAGTGATTTTGCGTGAAACAATTGACTGGTTGAACTCTAATTTAACCAGAACTGTCATTGTTTTTAACCGTAGGGTTCTACCATTCATAATTGTTGGTTGACCTTTTCAGGCGTAGATTTCGAAAAGAAGAATTCGTAGGCTATAAATAAGTCTATATAAAATAAGAATTATAAGCTGACAAATAGAATTCTAGCCACGCAAAAGTAAGGTTTAATTTTGTTTTTTTTCGTATTAGGGCTATTTGGATAAATGTTGGGTTATATCCTGCAATTTGATTCACATAGGCCTTAATACAGGAAGTCAAGAGTTTGAATATGCTTTTGAAAACTTATGTAGATACTTGGAAATCTTTTGTTTCATCCTTTTGATGCCCTAGACTTGACCTTAGCTTGGTAATTTGGCTTCAGAGATAAAACCTTGATGAAGCAAGACCCTAGTGGTTATAAAGCATTGTTAATCCAATTACTATTCTTACTAGATGCTTCAAGATATGTTGCATCTTTGTCAGAACTCTTTACATTTCAGCCTTACCCTATAGGGCCATGGATAAATTTTCAGGTCAAACTCTAGTTTGGCTACTGTTTGCTATCTTAGAAATGGGTTAAGTCAGGAAAATAGAACTTCCAGTAATGAATCCAAAGCAAAAAATACGTAAAATTCTAGTTTAGCTAATTTTCATTATCTTGGAAAGGGAATAGGTTACAAGAATGAAACTCAGTAATTAATCCAGGGTCAAAAACACTCTGGGAAGATACTGCCAGGCTTCTATGTCAACCCTTTTCTGATTTCTAAGTCTTAGATAATTGCTTACTCAAAAGGTCTATACCTATGCTATTGAAATTTTGACAAAACAAGATTTACCTTAATTTTCAATTATCAGTTTCTTTTACTCTGGCTTTAGCTCTTAAAATGCAATTCCTTTTATTTGAGTAGCATTTTAAGCCATATCAATATTTTTTTTTTTCAAAATTTAGGAAATGTCTGCATATCTTTAAAACCTTATAAAGTGGATTGAGGAAAGCTGTGAAACAGTTTCTTTGTGCTCCATGTAAGCAGACCTTCCCAGAACATACTTTAGCCTTTAGACCCATCCCTGAAAGTTTTTTTTTTCAATCTCACCCCCTGGTGCTCTTTTACACATTGTATAAATTGTGAAGAAATGCCTGCCCCCTTGCTAAAAGTCTTAGAAGTATCTTATATCAAAATACACCTGACACAGTTTAATTTTTTAGAGATGACACAGAATAGCATTAAAGCTGAGTATTTGCTTTGCAAGAAATGTGTCCCTTCTGTTGTAAAGCATTTTGGATAGACACTAATCTAACCATGGACATATTGCTGTTGCAAATGGTTTTGCTTAAAATGGTTTGGAAAACAAATAGCAAATGTAAATTTGCTTTTTTATCATTATTTAAGACTAGAATATCACAAAGCTATGCAATCACATTGCTTGTTGTATCTTAAGTAAATACAATCCCTGATGGAGTTTTGTTGATACCTGTCTT